>NW_027196754.1:0-67500 GCF_038502225.1 Cherax quadricarinatus
CATATGTTTTTATGATATTAGGAATAATTTATATTTTGTGCACAAGGTAAAAATAAAATGAAACATAACCATTACCTGGAGGTTACCTGGAGGTTATTCCGGGGATCAACGCCCCCGCGGCCCGGTCCATGACCAGGCTAGTAGCGATGTCCCAGAGGGGACAGTCGCGCGCGTTTGTGCTCCGTCAAAAACTGCGTGTCTTGATAGCAGTGGAGGGAACAGAATGCGGGAAATAAGCGTGTGCAACCATAAAGTGCATATACTCCTTTGAACAAACAAAAAAGGAATATCAGTGAACGCTAAATAGGAAAATATGGATTATAGTGTCACATAGAGAGTGCCGGTTGAGAAACGGTTACCGTGGGAAATAGACCTGACCAGCACTAGTGAATTATTGCCGGGTGTCGACACAAGTGGAAATAAACGAATATCGATCTATCTATCTATAAGTAATATAGTGAGTGACAAGGATATATATGTGCAGTGGCATAGTGAACTAAATTGTAGATAAGAGTAATCTAAATTATCCCCAAGTATAGCGTACAATATATAGTGTAGAAAGGGGAATATCTTACAAGCGACTGGCACTAGCGAACTATTGCCAGAGGTCCAGTGAAGTGTTAATAACGGATAAGTAACTACTATAGTCATAAGATATGAAACGAGTGATGGTAGCATTGAGGTGCAGGGAATCACAGCATACATAAATTGAGCATACGACCGTTACCTCTACTTAACAGGAAATAATCTTTTCCTTAGAAATGTAGGGGGAAGTTAGCATAGGCCTAACTAAGTGAAGTGTGGAGTGTGGGCAAGTCTGCCGGCTCACACCCACCCTGCACCCACCACCCACCCTACACCACCACCCACCCTGCACCCACCACCAACCCTACACCACCACCAACCCTGCACCACCACCCACCCAACACCCACCACCCACCCTGCACCACCACCCACCCTGCACCACCACCCACCCTACACCCACCCTACACCACCACCCACATACTGCAAACTTGGTTCGTATAAATACATCTTGCATATTACTGGCACCAGCAAGAGAAAGGTAAAGTGGAAATCAGTTTTCTTCCGTGGCATACAGTGTAGTAGGATACAGACAGGATGTCAGCACAGCATATCTGTGGGACATGTAAAAAAATCCTTGGAAGGAAATCCAGAATCGAATGCAACCTATGCTCTTCCAAACACCATATCTCTTGTACTAGACTAAATACAGCCTCAAAAAATGACCTCGAACTAGCAAGGTGCTTCTGGTTGTGCAATAAAGATGTAGAACTTTGGGCAGGTATCAGAAAGGTACTAAGGAGAGTAATAAATGATAAAAATAATCAAGAAAACAAGGATGACCTCTTGGATAGTCTACCAAAAATATATAAAACATGGGAGAAAGAGATAGTGTATCAAAAAATGCAGAATGTCCATACCACAACAGATGACTCGAAACTACCTAGTCACCCACATGGTGCTAAGCCAGACCCATCCCCCAGTCATAGCACTAATACCCACAGTGCTGGTGCTGGCCCAGGCTCCCCCAGTCATAGCACTAATACCCTCAGTGCTGGTGCTGGCCCAGACCCAGCCCCACCCCCCCAGCCCCAGTTCAAGTAAATATCTTAATGTAATAATCTACATAATATCCATATTCTATTTTTTAAAAACTGGTTTGTCTGTATATGAAGAAAAGTTTTAATATCTATATGTTATTCTCTACATTATCACAGTGATGTGTGGTAGTGATGAATAAGTGTTAGTGTGTGGTAATGACATGAGAGTGGCTGTATGTTGTGATGTGATGGGTAATGATGTGTGGTAGTGAAGTGTGTGTGGTGATGTGTGCTGGTGATGTGATGGGTAATGACGTGTAGTAGTGAAGTGTGTGTGATGATGTGTGATAGTGATGTATGGTAGCGATATGCGGTACTGAAGTGTGTGTTATGACGTGTGATAGTGATGTATGGTAGTGATATGTGGTAGTGATGTGTGTGCGATGACTTGTGATAGTGATGTATGGTAGCGATATGTAGTAGTGAAGTGTGTGTGATGACGTGTGATAGTGATGTATGGTAGCGATACGTGATAGTGAAGTGTGTGTGATGACGTGTGATAGTGATGTATAGTAGCGATATGTGGTAGTGAAGTGTGTGTGATGACGTGTGATAGTGATGTATGGTAGCGATATGTGGTAGTGAAGTGTGTGTGATGACGTGTGATAGTGATGTATGGTAGCGATACGTGATAGTGAAGTGTGTGTGATGACGTGTGATAGTGATGTATGGTAGCGATATGTGGTAGTGAAGTGTGTGTGATGACGTGTGATAGTGATGTATGGTAGCGATATGTGGTGATGTGTGTGTGATGACGTGTGATAGTGATGTATGGTAGCGACATGTGGTAGTGAAGTGTGTGTGATGACGTGTGATAGTGATGTATGGTAGCGATATGTGGTAGTGAAGTGTGTGTGATGATGTGTGATAGTGATGTGTATGAAGTGTGTGTGATAGTGATGTATGGTAGCGATACGTGGTAGTGAAGTGTGTGTGATGATGTGTGATAGTGATGTATGGTAGCGATATGTGGTAGTGAAGCGTGTGTGATGATGTGTGATACTGATGTATGGTAGCGATATGTGGTAGTGAAGTGTGTGTGATGATGTGTGATACTGATGTATGGTAGCGATATGTGGTAGTGAAGTGTGTGTGATGACGTGTGATAGTGATGTATGGTAGCGATATGTGGTAGTGAAGTGTGTGTGATGACGTGTGATAGTGATGTATGGTAGCGATATGTGGTAGTGAAGCGTGTGTGATGACGTGTGATAGTGATGTATGGTAGCGATACGTGGTAGTGAACTGTGTGTGATGACGTGTGATAGTGATGTATGGTAGCGATATGTGGTAGTGAAGTGTGTGTGATGACGTGTGATAGTGATGTATGGTAGCGATATGTGGTAGTGAAGTGTGTGTGATGACGTGTGATAGTGATGTATGGTAGCGATACGTGATAGTGAAGTGTGTGTGATGACGTGTGATAGTGATGTATGGTAGCGATATGTGGTAGTGATGTGTGTGTGATGACGTGTGATAGTGATGTATGGTAGCGATATGTGGTGATGTGTGTGTGATGACGTGTGATAGTGATGTATGGTAGCGATATGTGGTAGTGAAGTGTGTGTGATGACGTGTGATAGTGATGTATGGTAGCGATATGTGGTAGTGAAGTGTGTGTGATGACGTGTGATAGTGATGTATGGTAGCGATACGTGGTAGTGAAGTGTGTGTGATGATGTGTGATAGTGATGTATGGTAGCGATATGTGGTAGTGAAGTGTGTGTGATGATGTGTGATAGTGATGTATGGTAGCGATATGTGGTAGTGAAGTGTGTGTGATGATGTGTGATACTGATGTATGGTAGCGATATGTGGTAGTGAAGTGTGTGTGACGACGTGTGATAGTGATGTATGGTAGCGATATGTGGTAGTGAAGTGTGTGTGATGACGTGTGATAGTGATGTATGGTAGCGATATGTGGTAGTGAAGTGTGTGTGATGACGTGTGATAGTGATGTATGGTAGCGATATGTGGTAGTGAAGTGTGTGTGATGACGTGTGATAGTGATGTATGGTAGCGATATGTGGTAGTGAAGTGTGTGTGATGACGTGTGATAGTGATGTATGGTAGCGATATGTGGTAGTGAAGTGTGTGTGATGACGTGTGATAGTGATGTATGGTAGCGATATGTGGTAGTGAAGTGTGTGTGATGACGTGTGATAGTGATGTATGGTAGCGATATGTGGTAGTGAAGTGTGTGTGATGACGTGTGATAGTGATGTATGGTAGCGATATGTGGTAGTGAAGTGTGTGTGATGATGTGTGATAGTGATGTATAGTAGCGATATGTGGTAGTGAAGTGTGTGTGATGATGTGTGATAGTGATGTATAGTAGCGATATGTGGTAGTGAAGTGTGTGTGATGACGTGTGATAGTGATGTATGGTAGCGATATGTGGTAGTGAAGTGTGTGTGATGATGTGTGATAGTGATGTATGGTAGCGATATGTGGTAGTGAAGTGTGTGTGATGACGTGTGATAGTGATGTATGGTAGCGATATGTGTGGTAGTGAATGTGTGTGTGTGATGAGCGATATGTGGTAGTGAAGTGTGTGTGATAGTGATGTATAGTAGCGATATGTAGTAGTGAAGTGTGTGTGATGACGTGTGATAGTGATGTATGGTAGTGATATGTGGTAGTGAAGTGTGTGTGATGATGTGTGATAGTGATGTATGGTAGTGATATGTGGTAGTGAAGTGTGTGTGATGACGTGTGATAGTGATGTATGGTAGCGATATGTGGTAGTGAAGTGTGTGTGATGATGTGTGATAGTGATGTATAGTAGCGATATGTAGTAGTGAAGTGTGTGTGATGACGTGTGATAGTGATGTATGGAAGTGATATGTGGTAGTGAAGTGTGTGTGATGACGTGTGATAGTGAAGTATGGAAGTGATATGTGGTAGTGAAGTGTGTGTGATGACGTGTGATAGTGATGTATGGTAGTGATATGTGGTAGTGAAGTGTGTGTGATGACGTGTGATAGTGATGTATGGTAGCGATATGTGGTAGTGAAGTGTGTGTGATGACGTGTGATAGTGATGTATGGTAGCGATATGTGGTAGTGAAGTGTGTGTGATGACGTGTGATAGTGATGTATGGTAGTGATATGTGGTAGTGAAGTGTGTGTGATGACGTGTGATAGTGATGTATGGTAGCGATATGTGGTATGAAGTGTGTGTGATGATGTGTGATAAGTGTGATGATGTGATATGACGTGTGATGACGTGTGATAGTGATGTATGGTAGCGATATGTGGTAGTGAAGTGTGTGTGATGATGTGTGATAGTGATGTATGGTAGTGATATGTGGTAGTGAAGTGTGTGTGATGACGTGTGATAGTGATGTATGGTAGTGATATGTGGTAGTGAAGTGTGTGTGATGACGTGTGATAGTGATGTATGGTAGTGATATGTGGTAGTGAAGTGTGTGTGATGACGTGTGATAGTGATGTATGGTAGTGATATGTGGTAGTGAAGTGTGTGTGATGACGTGTGATAGTGATCTATGGTAGCGATATGTGGTAGTGAAGTGTGTGTGATGACGTGTGATAGTGATGTATGGTAGTGATATGTGGTAGTGAAGTGTGTGTGATGACGTGTGATAGTGATGTATGGTAGCGATATGTGGTAGTGAAGTGTGTGTGATGACGTGTGATAGTGATGTATGGTAGCAATATGTGGTAGTGAAGTGTGTGTGATGACGTGTGATAGTGATGTATGGTAGCGATATGTGGTAGTGAAGTGTGTGTGATGACGTGTGTTAGTGATGTATGGTAGTGATATGTGGTAATGAAGTGTGTGTGATGACGTGTGATAGTGATGTATGGTAGCGATATGTGGTAGTGAAGTGTGTGTGATGACGTGTGATAGTGATGTATGGTAGTGATATGTGGTAGTGAAGTGTGTGTGATGACGTGTGATAGTGATGTATCGTACTGATATGTGGTAGTGAAGTGTGTGTGATGACGTGTGATAGTGATGTATGGTAACGATATGTGGTAGTGAAGTGTGTGTGATGACGTGTGATAGTGATGTATGGTAGCGATATGTGGTAGTGAAGTGTGTGTGATGACGTGTGATAGTGATGTATGGTAGTGATATGTGGTAGTGAAGTGTGTGTGATGACGTGTGATAGTGATGTATGGTAGCGATATGTGGTAGTGAAGTGTGTGTGATGACGTGTGATAGTGATGTATGGTAACGATATGTGGTAGTGAAGTGTGTGTGATGACGTGTGATAGTGATGTATGGTAGCGATATGTGGTAGTGAAGTGTGTGTGATGACGTGTGTTAGTGATGTATGGTAGTGATATGTGGTAATGAAGTGTGTGTGATGACGTGTGATAGTGATGTATGGTAGCGATATGTGGTAGTGAAGTGTGTGTGATGACGTGTGATAGTGATGTATGGTAGTGATATGTGGTAGTGAAGTGTGTGTGATGACGTGTGATAGTGATGTATGGTAGTGATATGTGGTAGTGAAGTGTGTGTGATGACGTGTGATAGTGATGTATGGTAGTGATATGTGGTAGTGAAGTGTGTGTGATGACGTGTGATAGTGATGTATGGTAGTGATATGTGGTAGTGAAGTGTGTGTGATGACGTGTGATAGTGATGTATGGTAGCGATATGTGGTAGTGAAGTGTGTGTGATGACGTGTGATAGTGATGTATGGTAGTGATATGTGGTAGTGAAGTGTGTGTGATGACGTGTGATAGTGATGTATGGTAGTGATATGTGGTAGTGAAGTGTGTGTGATTACGTGTGATAGTGATGTATGGTAGTGATATGTGGTAGTTCGTGAACCAGAGCACTTTTGAGCATAACCTGATTGACTAAATTACACAAAGATTTTTAGCTACTTCAGTCCTTCGGCTATATGGAGTCGTGTGGTGGACACCTCAGATTTCCAGGTAAATACCTTTTTTAGGTCACCATATTTGAAAACATTCATCCATTATCGACAGATTTGAAGTGTACTGATTTTTGTTGTAATTTTAATTACTTTTATTAGTGCAGATATTGAAATATTTATATTTATATTGCAAAAACAAAATTATATGGCATTTTCTCGAATTCATATAATTAGCCGAAATGTACCTGTTAACATTCAGTCAGACATGTTGACACTTAACAACCATAATGCAATATTTGGAAATGTAACAGTGATTATGTATGATTGAGGTGAAAGTGTTGAATGATGATGAAAGTATTTTCTTTTTGTGGATTTTCTTTCTTTTTGGGTCACCCTACCTCGGTGGGAGACGGCCGACTTGTTGAAAAACAAAAACACTTCGTTTTATTCTGACGCCATTTTGAAACATTACTTATGTCCGCCCAGTTGTGTGCTCATCGGATAGTCTATTATACTTCTATATCCAACAGATATACTTAATTATAATCAATGTACTGCTATGTTTCAAAATTTTAATGTTTAAGCATACACTAGTGCTCTTAACATCACAAAATTTGATAATGAAAAATGAGGTTGTGAACCGCAACTACATTTCAAAACAATTTTCGAGGTCCTATTACGGACTAAATATTTTTTTTTATCTTTTAAATATGGTCATAAGGATAGCAATCAATCAAAAATACATTATTGGCTCTGGTGGCCTGGTGGTTAACGCTCTCGCTTCACACTGTGAGGGCCTGGGTTCGATTCCCAGCCAGAGTAGAAACATTGGACGTGTTTCTTTCAACCTGTTGTCTATGTTCCCCATCAGTAAAATGGGTACCTGGGTCTTAGTCGACTGGTGTGGGGTCGCATCCTGGGACACTGACCTAAGGAGGCCTGGTCACAGACCGGGCCGCGGTGGCGTTGACCCCCGGAACTCTCTCCAGGTAAACTCCAGGTCTCCAGGTAAACTAAATTACTTTTGTCAAAAATATCTAGCCACAGGGAAGCAATTATATGTTATCTGTAACGTCAACTATGTATAAGTATTGATGAGTAGGGCAACTGAACCAGCTTTCTCTTTCACTTTAAGGAGTTTTAAACAGAATTTATAAAAAGAAATGTCAGAGAAGTTGAAGTGAAAATCAGACGCCAGAAAACAGGGCAAGAAATCTGCATAATATGTTGCAGCTACCATTGTTTTAGCTAACCAGTCCTCGTGATCGTAATTCTTGGGAAATATTAAATGACGCAGCATCTTTTAGAAACTTT
Organism: Cherax quadricarinatus; assembly: GCF_038502225.1. Lineage (NCBI taxonomy): Eukaryota > Metazoa > Arthropoda > Malacostraca > Decapoda > Parastacidae > Cherax > Cherax quadricarinatus. The sequence goes on from NW_027196754.1 coordinate 7,795, forward strand.
CAACCAATCTGGAATTTCTTCCAAGACAATCCAAGAGAAAATCCAGACGTAAAATATAACATACAACGAAGATCTGCTTTCTCACTTACGAAATGTCTAGCTATACTTGTGAAACAAACTTCTCAGTCCATCTAAAATGATTTAGATCCCAAACACTCCCTTAGACAAGGAGTTCCTAATAAATCACGAGTTAATGGAAAACTATGTATTTATTTTTTTGTAAGAAAAAATGACGAACACACACTGGATGATTCAGCCATTAGCTTGTTATGGATTAACTCATGAAACTGTGCAGCAGTAAAACTTCAGTGTTTTTCAGTGAAGGTGCCGGGGCACCCTAGTGTGCCAGTGATAGTACATAGGGGTGCCGCGGCACCTTGGTGTGCTACTAATAGTACAGTGGGATGCCGCACGAATGTTAGTAATTTTGGCCTAGCTTCATCGTCTTAATTAATTAAAACACCACTTTTTTTTTTACTAGTAAATACATGATTAATATTAAGTTAAAAGGCATTATGATGGGAAAGTAAATTTACATGATAGTCACCGTTGAACTTGGTTTACGATTATCCTTTTGTTTGTTTACAACGTTACAGTTTGTGCTGTCCGGTACATGACTCGTTGTCGGCATTGATATATTGCTTACCCAGGGAGATGTAACAAGTAGCCGTCTCAATTTACTATAACCACAGACTTTTAAGCAGTAGCTTGCCATTTAACTTAGTATGGACTAGTTTGTGATCAAGAAGAGAAAATATAAAAATGATTGTGGTGTAGGTGGAAAGGAAGACACAAGTGGAAATATGAGTGGAAAAGAAGAAACAGTTCCCACTTCCGGTAAAATTGATGTGATTAGAAGAAAGGAAAGTCGACTATATCTGGACAGTTATTTAGATCTGAGATTTACTTGTTGTGTTGATGAAGCTATTTGTGGTGATAAATGGACATTGAATCTATAGTACCAGGCAAATTAATATGGCCATCTTACTTTCAAGCCTTAATTATATTACAAGAGACTGATACTTTCTAAAACAGTCAAAGTTTCTGATAAAGGTCAAAAGACCAGCTATTTAGCAGCAGAATTACTCGCTAGAAATATGAAGCCTCATACAGAAGGAGAGACATTTAGTCTCCCGGCTGGCAGTGCCATTGTAAAAACTATGTCGAGAGTAAAACAGAAAGGAAGTTAAAGAGATTTCATTATCAGATTATACCTTAACAGATGGATACATAAATGTTCGCCTCGGTAAAGGAAAGCAAATTTCACTACTCCAAGTATATGAGTCTACAGATATTTGAGTGAAGACTCACCTATTAGAATTCACTTGCTACATTAGTATTGCAAAACTAGTAAACCAGATTTTTTTTAAAATGCTTGAAGGTACAACAACAGGCCAAGATATATTCACTACATTAAGTAAGTACTTGGAAGATGTTTTATTGTCCTGGAAATCCTGTGATGGAATTTGTACAGACGCTTCTCCATCAGTGGTTGGTTCAGTGAGAGGATTTGTGTTAGTGAATAAAGAAAACGGTGTAGTTATAACAGCACATTGCAGTCTCCGTTGTGAGGTGCTGGTTACAAGAACAATCAGCAATAAGTTGAAGGCTATACTGAACGAAGATTTAAAAAGGGTTAACTGCATAAAAATAAGGCCACTTAAATCACCACTGTTTGGTAAACTATGCGAAGAAGTTATGGTAAAGCTTATGGATCTCCTGCCCTCAGAGGCAGCATATCTATTAACAGGCAGTGTTGGTACGAGTATACGAACTCAAGAATTACTTTTTTTTTTTATCCTTGAGGAGCAAGAAGAATTTTGTGTCACTTGCAAATGATACTTGGTCTTCAAAATTATCCTACGTAATGGATATCATTGAACATTTAGACAAATTAAATTCCAACATGAAAGGCAGCACTGAAAATATCTTACCTCCCCTTGACAAATTTAATGCTCTGGAAGATAAATTAAGAATTTGGGCTGCCAGTGTGAAAGAAGGCAACATGGATATCTTCCTACATGTTTCTACAACAAAGAATAAAAATATCGTGCCACTGATTTTTGAGCAACTTCAAGTAATTGCAGAAAAAAATAGGTACTATTTCCAAAATTTATGTAGGTAGGACTATGCCTGGATGAGAAACACATTTATTACATCAGTATCAACTCCATCAAAGCTCAGTCTCACAGAAGAAGAGGAATTAATACAAATACCTAATAGTGGGAATCTGAAATTAAAATATACGGAAGTGCTTCTGGACGAATTCTGGACAGAGGTTAAGAATGAATATCTTCAAGTTGCGAGAAAAAAGTTCATGTAATTCTCATACAATTTTCCTCATCTTACCTGTGTGAGTTGGGATTTTCTGTGCTCACAAGAGAAAAAAGTTCCAATAGGTCGAGGAAAATATAAGGGTAAGTTTGTCCAATATTCCACATAATATAAAAAATGTCTTCAATTAACTATAAGCCAAATATCTCACTAAAAAAGTTACGTAAGATAAGTTAGTTTCTGTTTGTTTTGATTATTTCATTGCGACCTATAATGCTTGAGTATTACTGTCACTAACAGGCTTGAATAATAATAATAATAGTAATAATAATAATAATAATAATAATAATAATAATACTATTATTATTATTATTATTATTATTATTATTATTATTATTATTATTATTATTATTATCATTATTATTATTATTATTATTATTATTTTTTACACTCCTGCTATTAGTATAGTAAACCTTAAGGGAGCTAGTCCCTTATTGTCCTCTGCTGTCCCCTTTGTTTGCTGACCTGATCTATTGTCTTTATTTATAACTTCATGCTGAATGCCTTTTATACATTTACTGTTTCCAACCCTAGTGTTGCAACCTGTTTGTTTCCCACACACACCCATACCTCTATCTTCTATCAGTTTAAAATCATAGGCATTTCACCAATGGCCTTCTCAATTGAGTTTGCAAGTGCTACCACCCCAGCCCCAGAGAGATGTACCCCATCCCTTGCATACATATCATGTTTGCCATAAAAGTTGTTCCAGTTGTCAATGAATGGGATTGCAAGTTCCTTGCAGTATCTGTCTAGCCAGCAATTTACACCAATTGCCCTAGACAACCATTCATTTCCTACTCCCCTTCTAGGCAAGATGCTACATATGATTGGGACCCCTCCCTTAGACTTAATGAAATCTATAGCTGACCTGTACTTATCAAGCAGCTCTTCTCTCCTACCCTTCCCAATATCATTTCCACCAACGCTGAGACAGATAATGGGCTTGTTCCCATTACCTGACATGATATTATCCAGCCTGTTGACAATGTCCCCAACACCAGCTCCAGGGAAGCACACTCTATCTCTCATCTTCTTATTCCAATTACAAAAGGCATGGTCAATATATCTTACCCGAGAGTCACCAGCCACAAGAATGCGCTTACCTCTGTTAGCAGGGGTAGTAGTACCCTTACCTTCACTGGCCACTGAAGTACATTCATCCTGAAGAACAGAGAAGCGATTTCCTACCTCCAGATCTTCACTCTTAACGTTCCTTATTCTGATTCTCCTCCCATTACTGGTTACCACTCGCCACTTGTAGCAGGTGCTGGGCTGCACCTCACTGCTGGAAGCCGTTGCTACCTCCCCACCTACAGCCTCCTCACAGCGAGAGACAGACTGCACCTCACTGCTAGAAGCCTCATTCCCCACAACAACTCCAGTCACCTCACACTCTCTCTCAGACCCATTGAGGTGGACCTTCAGCCTCCTAATTTCCTCCTGGAGAAGCAAGACCCCCTCTTTCAACTCTACAACCTCAATTTTTAAAACACTGCAGAAGCAAGCCATGCTTTGTAACCGTCCACGTTAATCCCCAAAGCAGCTCAGGGTATGTGACCTCACGTGATGACTGATCACTGACCACTGAGTTCTTGTTCTGTACTGGTCTTCTGTGTTAGTGTACTGTACTACTCTTCAGTGTTATTGTAACGTACTGGTGTTCTGTTTATTATACTCTTCTGGTCTTCTGAGTTATTGTGCTATACTGGTATTCTGTGTACTGTACTGGTATTCTGTGTATTTTTATGTACTGGTCTTCTGTGTTGTTGTTCTGAATTGTTTTCTGTGTCACTGTACTCTACTAGTCTTCTGTGTTGTTGTAATATACTGGTCTTTTGTATTATTATAATGTATTGATATTTTGTCTTATTTTGCTGTACTAGTCTTCTGTGCTACTGTACTTTACTGGTCTTCTGCGTTACTGTCCTGTTCTGTTCTGTTATTTTGCTGTACTAGTCTTCTGTGTTATTGTACTGTACTGGTCTTCTCTGTTATTGTAAGGTACTTGCATTCTTAGTTATTGCACTATACTGGACTTCTTTGTTATTGTAAAGTAAAAGGACCCAAGTGCAACTAATGTTACATTTGACTAAGCTCCTGGCTTGACAAAGCTCCTGGAGAGCGAAACGTTGCTACAATAAAATGTCACATTAGTTGCACTTGTGTCCTTTTGCTTTACATATTGTCGGTAATTCTACCAACATTATAATGTTCTTTGTTATTGTACTGTACTGGTCAGTCTTATTACAATGTACTGGTCTTCTGTGTTATTGTACTCTACTGGTCTTCTCAGTTATTGTAGTGTACTGGTATTCTGTGTTATTGTGTTGTACTGATATTCTGTGTTACTGTACTGTACTGACCTTCTGCGTTATTGCACTGTTCTGGTCTTTTGTGATATTGTACGGTACTGGTCTTCTGAGTTATAGTGCTGTACTGGCATTCTGTATTATTGTACTCTACTGGTCTTCTGTATTATGGTGCTGTACTGGTCCTCTGTGTTAATTTAGTGTATCGGTGTTCTGTGTATTGTTCTGTATTGGTCTTCTGTGTTGTTGTCCTGTACTGGTCTTCTGTATTATTGTACTGTACCAGTCTTCTGTGTTACTGTACTGTATTGGTCTTCCGTGTAACTGTACTGTACTGGTCTTCTGTGTTACAATACTATACTGATCTGTTATTATACTGTACTAGTCCTCTGTGTTTTTGTACTGTATTGGTCTTCTGTGTTATTATTCTGTACTTGTCTTCTGTGTTATTGCACTATTTTGGTCTTTTGTGTTATTGTACTGTACTGGCATTCAGTGTTATTGTACTCCACTGGTCTTCTTTGTTATGGTGCTGTACTGGTCTTTTGTGTTACTGTATTGTACTGGTCTTCTGTGTATTGTTCTGTACTGGTCTTCTGTGTTGTTGTTCTGTACTGGTTTTCTGTGTCACTGTGCTGTACTGATCTTCTGCGTTATTGAAAAATACTGGTCTTCTGTGTTATTGTAATAAGCTGGTCTTCTGTGCTATTGTTCTGTACTGGTCATCTCTCTTATTGCTTTGTACTCGTCTTCTGTGTTATTGTACTGTACTCCTCTTCTGTGATTTGAACTGTACTGGTTTTCTGTGTTATTGTACTGTACTGGTCTTCTGCGTTAGTGTACTGTGCTGGTCTTCTATGTTAATGTACCGTACTGGTCCTCTGTGTTAATGTACTGTACTGGTCTTCTGTGTATTGTTCTGTTCTGGTCTTTTGTGTTGTTGTTCTGTACTGGTTTTCTGTGCCACTGTACTGTACTGGTCTTCTGCGTTAGTGTACTGTGCTGGTCTTCTATGTTAATGTACCGTACTGGTCTTCTGTGTATTGTTCTGTTCTGGTCTTTTGTGTTGTTGTTCTGTACTGGTTTTCTGTGCCACTGTACTGTACTGGTCTTCTGTATTATTGTAATGTACTAGTCTTCAGTGTTATTGTACTCTACTGGTCTTTTGTGTTATTGTAGTGTACTGGTCTTCTGTGTTATTGTACTGAACTGATCCTCTGAGTTATTGTACTGAAGTTATCTTCTGTGTTATTGTTCCATACTGGACTTTTGCGTTATTGTACTGTACTCGTCTTATGTGATTTGAACTGCTCTGTTCTTCTGTGTTATTGTACTGTACTGGTCTTCTGTGTTAATGAACTATATTGATAGTCTGTGTTATTGTTCTGTACTGGTCTTCTGTGATATTGTACTGTACTGGTCTTCTATGTTATTATACTGTAATGGTCTTGTGTATTGCTGTACCATACTGTCCCACTGTGTTATTGTACTATACTGGTCTTTTGTGCTATTGTTCTGCACTGGTCTTCTGCGTTACTGTACTGAAATGGTCTTCTGTGTAATTGTGATATTCTGGTTTCTGTGTTATTGTACTGTATTAGTCTTCTGTGTTATTGTTCTTTTCTGGTCTTCTGTGTGGTCTGTAGTGGTCTTCTGTGTCATTGCACTGCATTGGTCTTCCGTGTTATTGTGCTGTACTGATCTGTGTTATTGTTCTGTACTAGTCTTCTGTAGTATTGTTCTGTACCAGTCTTCTGTGTTATTGTACTGTACTGGTCTTCCTAGTTATTGCACTGCACTGGTCTTCAGTGTGACTGTACTGTACTGATCTGTGTTATTGTTCTGTACTAGTCTTCTGTGGTATGGTTCTGTTCTGTGTTATTGTACTGTACTGGTCTTCTGTGTTATTGTACTGTACTGGCATTCTGTGTTATTGTACTAAACCGGTCTTATGTGTTATAGTGCTGTACCGGTCCTCTGCGTTAGTTTATTGTACGGGTCTCTGTGTATTGTTCTGTATTAGTCTTCCGTGTTGTTCTTCTGCACTGCTCTTCTGTGTTACTGTACTTTACTAGCCTTCTGTGTTATTGTAATGTGCTGGTCTTCTGTTTATTGTACTCTACTGGTCTTCTGATTTATTGTGCTGTACTGGTATTCTGTGTTAATAAGAACATAAGAATGTAGGAACACTGCAGAAGGCCTACTGGCCCATACGAGGCAGGTCCTTATTAAAACGACAACTACCTAGAGCTACTCAAGAAACAACTCCAGCACCCCCCAACACCAATCAAACCCAGCCCCTCCCACTCATATATTTGTCCAGTCTCTTCTTAAAGCTACCCAAGGTCCTAGCCTCTATCACCCCACTGGGAAGACTGTTCCACGCATCTACAACTCTGTTAGAAAACCAGTACTTACCTATGTCCTTTCTAAATCTAAATTTATCCAACTTAAATCCATTATTCCTGGTTCTTACCTGGTTCGACACCCTCAGTACTTTATTAATGTCTCCCTTGTTTATGCCCGTCATCCACTTATACACTTCAATGATATCTCCCCTCATTCTACGCCTCTCCAGAGAGTGGAGATTTAAGGCTTTAAGTCTATCTTCATACGGGAGGTTCCTTACACAGTAAATCATTTTAGTCATTCTTCTCTGTATGTTCTCCAATGAGTCTATGTCCATCCTGTAGTAAGGGGACCAAAACTGAGCAGCATAATCTAAATGAGGCCTCACTAGTGATGTATAGAGCTGTAAAATAACTTTTGGACTTCTGTTACTTATACTTCTTGAGATAAATCCAAGTAATCTGTTGGCCTTGTTGCGCACACTGAGGCACTGCTGTCTTGGCTTTAGATTTCTGCTTACCATGACTCCCAAGTCTTTTTCACATTCTGTATGACCAAGCTCTACTTCACCTAGATTATAGCTTCGAGGGTTATTTTCATTACCAAGGGCAAGTACCTTACACTTATCCACATTAAACTTCATCTGCCATTTCTCAGACCAAGACATTAATTTGTTCAAATCGTCCTGGAGTTCATTGATATCCTCCTCAGAGTGAATTATACGGCCTATCTTTGTATCATCAGCAAACTTACTCATGTCACTAGTAATCCCTTCATCAAGGTCATTAATGTAAATTATGAACAAGAGAGGGCCTAAAACTGATCCTTGTGGAACGCCACTAGTGACTAATCCCCATTCAGATTTCACTCCATTAATGGTAACTCTCTGCTTTCTATTGGTAAGCCATGCCTCAATCCATGCTAGAACTTTACCTCCTATACCATGAGCTGCCACTTTTGTTAAGAGTCTCTTGTGAGGTACTCTGTCGAAGGCTTTACTAAAATCCAAATAAACAATATCATATTCCTTATCACTGTCAACTGCCTCAAATGTTCTATTGAAGAACGTCAGTAAGTTTGTCAGGCAGGAACGACCTCTCGTTACTGTTCTGATCTTCTGTGTATTGTTCTGTATTGGTCTTCTTTGTTGTGGTTCTGTACTGGTTTTCTGTGTCACTGTACTGTACTCTTCTTCTGTGTTATTGTTGTATACTGGTCTTTTGAGTAATTGTAATGTACTGATAATCTGTGTTATTGTTCTGTACTGGTCTTCTGTGTTTCTGTACTGTACTGGTCTTCTGTGTCACTGTACTGTACTTATCTGTGTTATTGTGCTGTACTAGTCTTCTGCGTTATTGTCCTGTACTGATCTTCTCTGTTATTGTAATGTACTGGTATTCTGTGTTATTGCACTGCACTGGAAATCTTTGTTATTGTACTGCACACGTCTGTGTCATTATACTCTACTGGTCTTCTGTGATTTTGTACTGTACTTGTCTTTTGTGTTATTGGACTGTACTGGTCTTCTCTGTCATTGCAATGTACTGGTATTCTGTGTTATTTTATTGTATTGGTCTTATGAGTTACTGTACTGTACTGGTCTTTTGTGTTATTGCACTGTACTGGTCTTTCGTGTTATTGTTCTGTGCTGGTCTTCTCAGTTATTTTGCTGTTCTCGTCCTCTGTGTTAAAGTACTCTACTGGTCTTCTGTGTATTTATCTGTACTGTTCTTCTATGTTATTGTACTTTACTCCATTTCTGTGATTTTAACTGTACTGTTCTTCTGTGTTGTTGTACTGTACTGGTGTTCTGTGTTATTGAACCGAACTGCTCCTCTGTGTTATTGTACTGTACTGGTCTTCTGTGTCATCTCACTGTACTGGTCTTCTGTATTATTCTACCGTTCTCGCCCACTGTGTTACTGCACTGTACCGGTATTCCGTGTTATTGTACTATTCTGTTCTTCTGCGTTATTGTTCTGTATTGTTCTTCTGTGTTATTGTACAGTACTGGTCTTTTTGCGTTATTGCTCTGTACTAGTCTTCTGTGTTAATGCACTGTACTTGTCTTCTGAGTTATTCTAATGTACTGGTCTTCTATGTCATTGTAGTGTTATCGTGTTATTGTACTTCACTTTTCTTCTCTGTCATTGTACTGTATTGGTCATCCGTGTTACTGTACTGTACTATTCTCCTGTGTTACTGTACTGAACTGAACTGTTTTATTGTACTGGTCTTCTGTGTTATTGTACTGTACTGGTCTTCTGTGTTATTGTACTGTACTGGTCTTCTGTGTTACTGCGCAGGACTGGTCTTCTTTGTTATTGCACTGTACTGGTCTTTTGTGTTATTGTACTGTACTGGTCTTCTGTGTTATTGTACTGTACTGGCATTCTGTGTTATTCTACTCTACTGTTCTTCTGTGGTATGGTGCTGTACTGATCCTCTGTGTTAATTTACTCTACCGGTCTTCTGTGTATTGTTCCGATTTGGTCTTCTGTGTTGTTGTTCTCTACTGCTATTCTGTGTTACTGTACTGTACTAATCTTCTGTGTTATTGTAATGTACTGGTCTTCTGTGTATTGTACTCTACTGGTCTTCTGAGTTATTCTTAGTGTGTATCAAAGAGGAAATAGTGTGTATCAAAGAGGAAATAGTGTGTATCAAAGAGGAAATAGTGTGTATCAAAGAGGAAATAGTGTGTATCAAAGAGGAAATAGTGTGTATCAAAGAGGAAATAGTGTGTATCAAAGAGGAAATAGTGTGTATCAAAGAGGAAGTAGTGTGTATCAAAGAGGAAATAGTGTGTATCAAAGAGGAAATAGTGTGTATCAAAGAGGAAATAGTGTGTATCAAAGAGGAAATAGTGTGTATCAAAGAGGAAATAGTGTGTATCAAAGAGGAAATAGTGTGTATCAAAGAGGAAATAGTGTGTATCAAAGAAGAAATAGTTGGGTGAATCACAACTGTTTTGAATTAACTGTGTTAAGTCAAAACAGTTGTGATTCACCTGAATGAAACTATAAACACAATAAAGCACAATAAATTATAAGTCAAAACAATTCCAGGTAGACTTGACCTGGTGAACAAACCTGCTTTATCTCCCGATGATCACAACCAGTCCACCAAGTTTCTTCCTGGTGAACAAACCTGCTTTATCTCCCGATGATCACAACCAGTCCACCAAGTTTCTTCCTGGTGAACAAACCTGCTTTATCTCCCGATGATCACAACCAGTCCACCAAGTTTCTTCCTGGTGAACAAACCTGCTTTATCTCCCGATGATCACAACCAGTCCACCAAGTTTCTTCCTGGTGAACAAACCTGCTTTATCTCCCGATGATCACAACCAGTCCACCATGTTTCTTCCTGGTGAACAAACCTGCTTTATCTCCCGATGATCACAACCAGTCCACCAAGTTTCTTCCTGGTGAACAAACCTGCTTTATCTCCCGATGATCACAACCAGTCCACCAAGTTTCTTCCTGGTGAACAAACCTGCTTTATCTCCCGATGATCACAACCAGTCCACCAAGTTTCTTCCTGGTGAACAAACCTGCTTTATCTCCCGATGATCACAACCAGTCCACCAAGTTTCTTCCTGGTGAACAAACCTGCTTTATCTCCCGATGATCACAACCAGTCCACCATGTTTCTTCCTGGTGAACAAACCTGCTTTATCTCCCGATGATCACAACCAGTCCACCATGTTTCTTCCTGGTGAACAAACCTGCTTTATCTCCCGATGATCACAACCAGTCCACCATGTTTCTTCCTGGTGAACAAACCTGCTTTATCTCCCGATGATCACAACCAGTCCACCATGTTTCTTCCTGGTGAACAAACCTGCTTTATCTCCCGATGATCACAACCAGTCCACCATGTTTCTTCCTGGAGAACAAACCTGCTTTATCTCCCGATGATCCAACCAGTCCACCATGTTTCTTCCTGGAGAACAAACCTGGTTTATCTCCCGATGATCACAACCAGTCCACCATGTTTCTTCCTGGAGAACAAACCTGCTTTATCTCCCGATGATCACAACCAGTCCACCATGTTTCTTCCTGGTGAACAAACCTGCTTTATCTCCCGATGATCACAACCAGTCCACCATGTTTCTTCCTGGTGAACAAACCTGCTTTATCTCCCGATGATCACAACCAGTCCACCATGTTTCTTCCTGGTGAACAAACCTGCTTTATCTCCCGATGATCACAACCAGTCCACCATGTTTCTTCCTGGTGAACAAACCTGCTTTATCTCCCGATGATCACAACCAGTCCACCATGTTTCTTCCTGGTGAACAAACCTGCTTTATCTCCCGATGATCACAACCAGTCCACCATGTTTCTTCCTGGTGAACAAACCTGCTTTATCTCCCGATGATCACAACCAGTCCACCAATTTCTTCCTGAACAAACCTGCTTTATCTCAGGATGATCACAACCAGTCCACCATGTTTCTTCCTGGTGAAAACCTGCTTTATCTCCCGATGATCACAACCAGTCCACCATGTTTCTTCCTGGTGAACAAACCTGCTTTATCTCCCGATGATCACAACCAGTCCACCATGTTTCTTCCTGGTGAACAAACCTGCTTTATCTCCCGATGATCACAACCAGTCCACCATGTTTCTTCCTGGTGAACAAACCTGCTTTATCTCCCGATGATCACAACCAGTCCACCATGTTTCTTCCTGGTGAACAAACCTGCTTTATCTCCCGATGATCACAACCAGTCCACCATGTTTCTTCCTGGTGAACAAACCTGCTTTATCTCCCGATGATCACAACCAGTCCACCATGTTTCTTCCTGGTGAACAAACCTGCTTTATCTCCCGATGATCACAACCAGTCCACCATGTTTCTTCCTGGTGAACAAACCTGCTTTATCTCCCGATGATCACAACCAGTCCACCATGTTTCTTCCTGGTGAACAAACCTGCTTTATCTCCCGATGATCACAACCAGTCCACCAAGTTTCTTCCTGGTGAACAAACCTGCTTTATCTCCCGATGATCACAACCAGTCCACCAAGTTTCTTCCTGGTGAACAAACCTGCTTTATCTCCCGATGATCACAACCAGTCCACCATGTTTCTTCCTGGTGAACAAACCTGCTTTATCTCCCGATGATCACAACCAGTCCACCATGTTTCTTCCTGGTGAACAAACCTGCTTTATCTCCCGATGATCACAACCAGTCCACCATGTTTCTTCCTGGTGAACAAACCTGCTTTATCTCCCGATGATCACAACCAGTCCACCAAGTTTCTTCCTGGTGAACAAACCTGCTTTATCTCCCGATGATCACAACCAGTCCACCAAGTTTCTTCCTGGTGAACAAACCTGCTTTATCTCCCGATGATCACAACCAGTCCACCATGTTTCTTCCTGGTGAACAAACCTGCTTTATCTCCCGATGATCACAACCAGTCCACCAAGTTTCTTCCTGGTGAACAAACCTGCTTTATCTCCCGATGATCACAACCAGTCCACCAAGTTTCTTCCTGGTGAACAAACCTGCTTTATCTCCCGATGATCACAACCAGTCCACCATGGTTCTTCCTGGTGAACAAACCTGCTTTATCTCCCGATGATCACAACCAGTCCACCATGTTTCTTCCTGGTGAACAAACCTGCTTTATCTCCCGATGATCACAACCAGTCCACCATGTTTCTTCCTGGTGAACAAACCTGCTTTATCTCCCGATGATCACAACCAGTCCACCATGTTTCTTCCTGGTGAACAAACCTGCTTTATCTCCCGATGATCACAACCAGTCCACCATGTTTCTTCCTGGTGAACAAACCTGCTTTATCTCCCGATGATCACAACCAGTCCACCATGTTTCTTCCTGGTGAACAAACCTGCTTTATCTCCCGATGATCACAACCAGTCCACCAAGTTTCTTCCTGGTGAACAAACCTGCTTTATCTCCCGATGATCACAACCAGTCCACCAAGTTTCTTCCTGGTGAACAAACCTGCTTTATCTCCCGATGATCACAACCAGTCCACCAAGTTTCTTCCTGGTGAACAAACCTGCTTTATCTCCCGATGATCACAACCAGTCCACCATGTTTCTTCCTGGTGAACAAACCTGCTTTATCTCCCGATGATCACAACCAGTCCACCATGTTTCTTCCTGGTGAACAAACCTGCTTTATCTCCCGATGATCACAACCAGTCCACCAGTGTTTCTTCCTGGTGAACAAACCTGCTTTATCTCCCGATGATCACAACCAGTCCACCAAGTTTCTTCCTGGTGAACAAACCTGCTTTATCTCCCGATGATCACAACCAGTCCACCATGTTTCTTCCTGGTGAACAAACCTGCTTTATCTCCCGATGATCACAACCAGTCCACCATGTTTCTTCCTGGTGAACAAACCTGCTTTATCTCCCGATGATCACAACCAGTCCACCATGTTTCTTCCTGGTGAACAAACCTGCTTTATCTCCCGATGATCACAACCAGTCCACCAAGTTTCTTCCTGGTGAACAAACCTGCTTTATCTCCCGATGATCACAACCAGTCCACCATGTTTCTTCCTGGTGAACAAACCTGCTTTATCTCCCGATGATCACAACCAGTCCACCAAGTTTCTTCCTGGTGAACAAACCTGCTTTATCTCCCGATGATCACAACCAGTCCACCAAGTTTCTTCCTGGTGAACAAACCTGCTTTATCTCCCGATGATCACAACCAGTCCACCATGTTTCTTCCTGGTGAACAAACCTGCTTTATCTCCCGATGATCACAACCAGTCCACCAAGTTTCTTCCTGGTGAACAAACCTGCTTTATCTCCCGATGATCACAACCAGTCCACCAAGTTTCTTCCTGGTGAACAAACCTGCTTTATCTCCCGATGATCACAACCAGACCACAACCATGATCCAACCAGTGTTTCTTCCTGGTGAACAAACCTGCTTTATCTCCCGATGATCACAACCAGTCCACTGGTGAACAAACCTGCTTTATCTCCCGTTTCTTCCTGGTGAACAAACCTGCTTTATCTCCCGATGATCACAACAAGTCCACCAAGTTTCTTCCTGGTGAACAAACCTGCTTTATCTCCCGATGTCCACCAAGTTTCTTCCTGGTGAACAAACCTGCTTTATCTCCCCAAGTCCACCAAGTTTCTTCCTGGTGAACAAACCTGCTTTATCTCCCGATGATCACAACCAGTCCACCAAGTTTCTTCCTGGTGAACAAACCTGCTTTATCTCCCGATGATTCAACCTGTCCACCATGTTTCTTCTCTTCTTTTTCTTTTGTTATAGTTATGTTATAGTTGTTATGTTTTGTTATGTTACAATACTATTAACACACCAGAATATGCAAAATAACCATTGTGAGCAAATAGTGAACTTCCAGCACATTCCTGATTTCTCAGGAGATTTTTCACAGTGGTTGTTTTGCATATTGTGATATCACCAGTGTACCAGAATATATAATTACTTTTCCAGTGTTAGTGTGGTAAGTGGACTGTACTAGGTCAAGTGGTGGTGGAGGTAAACAATATACACAGCTTCAAGAATGGATATGATCAGTCCCTGTAGAATAGAAATCAACAAAATCGGTAAAATAAAGTTGGGAAGCTGGTCCAGGAGCTATGAATCAACCACTGAAAAAATAATTTTATAAAGTAATTAGATGACAACTTTACCATATTGTCTGAGTACTTGTTTGTCTTGACTCAGCAGAATTATATTTTATGTTCCAGTGTTGTTCATGTACCAGTGTTGTTCATGTACCAGTGTTGTTCATGTACCAGTGTTGTTCATGTACCAGTGTTGTTCATGTTGGTGTTGTTCATGTTGGTGTTGTTCATGTTGGTGTTGTTCATGTTGGTGTTGTTCATGTTGGTGTTGTTCATGTTGGTGTTGTTCATGTTGGTGTTGTTCATGTTGGTGTTGTTCATGTTGGTGTTGTTCATGTTGGTGTTGTTCATGTTGGTGTTGTTCATGTTGGTGTTGTTCATGTTGGTGTTGTTCATGTTGGTGTTGTTCATGTTGGTGTTGTTCATGTTGGTGTTGTTCATGTTGGTGTTGTTCATGTTGGTGTTGTTCATGTCAGTGTTGTTCATGTCAGTGTTGTTCATGTTGGTGTTGTTCATGTTGGTGTTGTTCATGTACCAGTGTTGTTGTGTTGTTCATGTTTGTGTTGTGTTGTTCATGTTTGTGTTGTGTTGTTCATGTTTGTGTTGTGTTGTGTTGTTCATGTTTGTGTTGTTCATGTGTGTGTTGTGTTGTTCATGTCAGTGTTGTTCATGTTGGTGTTGTTCATGTCAGTGTTGTTCATGTTGGTGTTGTTCATGTTGGTGTTGTTCATGTTGGTGTTGTTCATGTTGGTGTTGTTCATGTCAGTGTTGTTCATGTCGGTGTTCTTGTCGGTGTTGTTCATGTCAGTGTTGTTCATGTCGGTGTTGTTCATGTCGGTGTTGTTCATGTTGGTGTTGTTCATGTTGGTGTTGTTGTTCATGTTGGTGTTGTTCATGTTGTTGTTGTTCATGTTGTTGTTCATGTTGTTGTTCATGTCAGTGTTGTTCATGTTGGTGTTGTTCATGTCAGTGTTGTTCATGTCAGTGTTGTTCATGTTGGTGTTGTTCATGTTGGTGTTGTTCATGTCAGTGTTGTTCATGTTGGTGTTGTTCATGTCAGTGTTGTTCATGTTGGTGTTGTTCATGTTGGTGTTGTTCATGTTGGTGTTGTTCATGTTGGTGTTGTTCATGTTGGTGTTGTTCATGTCAGTGTTGTTCATGTTGGTGTTGTTCATGTCAGTGTTGTTCATGTCAGTGTTGTTCATGTTGGTGTTGTTCATGTTGGTGTTGTTCATGTTGGTGTTGTTCATGTCAGTGTTGTTCATGTCAGTGTTGTTCATGTCAGTGTTGTTCATGTTGGTGTTGTTCATGTTGGTGTTGTTCATGTCAGTGTTGTTCATGTTGGTGTTGTTCATGTTGGTGTTGTTCATGTCAGTGTTGTTCATGTCAGTGTTGTTCATGTCAGTGTTGTTCATGTTGGTGTTGTTCATGTCAGTGTTGTTCATGTTGGTGTTGTTCATGTTGGTGTTGTTCATGTTGGTGTTGTTCATGTTGGTGTTGTTCATGTCAGTGTTGTTCATGTTGGTGTTGTTCATGTTGGTGTTGTTCATGTCAGTGTTGTTCATGTTGGTGTTGTTCATGTTGGTGTTGTTCATGTTGGTGTTGTTCATGTCAGTGTTGTTCATGTTGGTGTTGTTCATGTTGGTGTTGTTCATGTTGGTGTTGTTCATGTCAGTGTTGTTCATGTTGGTGTTGTTCATGTTGGTGTTGTTCATGTCAGTGTTGTTCATGTCAGTGTTGTTCATGTTGGTGTTGTTCATGTCAGTGTTGTTCATGTCAGTGTTGTTCATGTTGGTGTTGTTCATGTTGGTGTTGTTCATGTCAGTGTTGTTCATGTTGGTGTTGTTCATGTTGGTGTTGTTCATGTCAGTGTTGTTCATGTTGGTGTTGTTCATGTCAGTGTTGTTCAGTGTTGTTCATGTTGGTGTTGTTCATGTTGGTGTTGTTCATGTTGGTGTTGTTCATGTTGGTGTTGTTCATGTCAGTGTTGTTCATGTTGGTGTTGTTCATGTCAGTGTTGTTCATGTTGGTGTTGTTCATGTCAGTGTTGTTCATGTCAGTGTTGTTCATGTTGGTGTTGTTCATGTTGGTGTTGTTCATGTTGGTGTTGTTCATGTCAGTGTTGTTCATGTTGGTGTTGTTCATGTTGGTGTTGTTCATGTTGGTGTTGTTCATGTTGGTGTTGTTCATGTTGGTGTTGTTCATGTTGGTGTTGTTCATGTTGGTGTTGTTCATGTTGGTGTTGTTCATGTTGGTGTTGTTCATGTTGGTGTTGTTCATGTCAGTGTTGTTCATGTTGGTGTTGTTCATGTTGGTGTTGTTCATGTTGGTGTTGTTCATGTCAGTGTTGTTCATGTCAGTGTTGTTCATGTTGGTGTTGTTCATGTTGGTGTTGTTCATGTTGGTGTTGTTCATGTTGGTGTTGTTCATGTCAGTGTTGTTCATGTCAGTGTTGTTCATGTTGGTGTTGTTCATGTTGGTGTTGTTCATGTTGGTGTTGTTCATGTCAGTGTTGTTCATGTTGGTGTTGTTCATGTTGGTGTTGTTCATGTCAGTGTTGTTCATGTTGGTGTTGTTCATGTTGGTGTTGTTCATGTTGGTGTTGTTCATGTCAGTGTTGTTCATGTCAGTGTTGTTCATGTTGGTGTTGTTCATGTTGGTGTTGTTCATGTCAGTGTTGTTCATGTTGGTGTTGTTCATTTGTTCATGTTGGTGTTGTTCATGTTGGTGCTGTTCATGTTGGTGTTGTTCATGTTGGTGCTGTTCATGTTCCAGTGTTGTTCATGTTGATGTTGTTCATGTTGGTGTTGTTCATGTTGGTGTTGTTCATGTTGGTGCTGTTCATGTCAGTGTTGTTCATGTTGGTGTTGTTCATATTTACTAAAAAGAGAAGAAGAAAAACTTTATAAAACTGGAATGATTGAATGTGCGTGGATGTAGTGCAGATGAGAAGAAACAGATGATTGCTGATGTTATGAATGAAAAGAAGTTGGATGTCCTGGCCCTAAGCGAAACAAAGCTTTAGGGGGTAGGGGAGTTTCGGTGGGGATAAATAAATGGGATAAAATCTGGAGTATCTGAGAAAGTTAGAGCTAAGGAAGGGGTAGCAATAATGTTGAAGGATCAGTTATGGAAGGAGAAAAGAGAATATGAATGTGTAAATTCAAGAATTATGTGGATTAAAGTAAAGGTTGTATGCGAAAAGTGGATCATAATAAGCGTGTATGCACCTGGAGAAGAGAGGAATGTAGAGGAGAGAGAGAGATCTTGGAAGATGTTAAGAGAATGTATAGGAGCCTTTGAACCAAGTGAGAGTAATTGTGGTAGGGGACCTGAATGCCAAAGTAGGAGAAACTTTTAGAGAGGGTGTGGTAGGTAAATTTGGGGTGCCAGGTGTAAATGATAATGGGAGCCCTTTGACTGAACTTTGTATAGAAAGGGGTTTAGTTATAGGTAATACATGTTTTAAGAAAAAGAGGATAAATAACTATACAAGATATGATGTAGGGCGAAATGACAGTAGTATGTTGGATTATGTATTGGTAAATAAAAGACTGTTGAGTAGACTTCAGGATGTACATGTTTATAGAGGGGCACAGATATATCAGATCACTTTCTAGTTGTAGCTACACTGAGAGTAAAAGGTAGATGGGATACAAGGAGAATAGAAGCATCAGGTAAGAGAGAGGTGAAGGTTTATAAATTAAAAGAGGAGGCAGTTAGGGTAAGATATAAACAACTATTGGAGGATAAATAGGCCAATGAGAGCATAGGCAATGGGGTCGAAGAGGTATGGGGTAGGTTTAAAAATGTAGTGTTAGAGTGTTCAGCAGAAGTTTGTGGTTACAAGAAAGTGGGTGCGGGAGGGAAGAAGAGCGATTGGTGGAATGATGATGTAAAGAGAGTAGTAAGGGAGAAAAAGTTAGAAGTGATGCAAGGAGGGAAGAGTATATGGAGAAAAAGAGAGAGGTTAAGAAAGTGGTGAAGCAATGTAAAAAGAGAGCAAATGAGAGAGTGGGTGAGATGTTATCAACAAATTTTGTTGAAAATAAGAAAAAGTTTCGGAGTGAGATTAACATGTTAAGGAAGCATAGAGAACAAATGGATTTGTCAGTTAACAATAGGAGAGGAGAGTTATTAAATGGAGAGTTAGAGGTATTGGGAAGATGCAGGGAATATTTTGAGGAATTGTTGAATGTTGATGAAGATAGGGAAGCTGTGATTTCGTGAATAGGGCAAGGAGGAATAACATCTTGTGGGTATAAGGAAGAGCCAGTTGTGAGTGTGGGGGAATTTCGTGAGGCAGTAGGTAAAATGAAAAAGGGTAAGGCAGCTGGGATTGATGGGATAAAGATAGAAATGTTAAAAGCAGGTGGGGATATAGTTTTGGAGTGGTTGGTGCTATTATTTAATAAATGTATGCAAGAGGGTAAGGTACCTAGGGATTGGCAGAGAGCATGCATAGTTCCTTTGTATAAAGGAAAAGGGGACAAAAGAGAGTGCAAAATTATAGGGAGATAAGTCTGTTGAGTATACCTGGTAAAGTGTATGGTAGAGTTATTATTGAAAGAATTAAGAGTAAGACGGAGAATAGGATAGCAGATGAACAAAGAGGCTTTAGGAAAGGTACAGGGTGTGTGGACCAGGTGTTCACAGCGAAACATATAAGTGAACAGTATTTAGATAAGGCTACAGAGGTTTTTGTGGCATTTATGGATTTTGAAAAGGCGTATGACAGAGTGGATAGGGGGGCAATGTGGCAGATGTTGCAGATGCATGGTATAGGAGGTAGGTTACTGAAAGCAGTGAAGAGTTTTTACGAGGATAGTGAGGCTCAAGTTAGAGTATGTAGGAAAGAGGGAGATTATTTCCCAGTAAAAGTAGGCCTTAGACAAGGATGAGTGATGTCACCGTGGTTGTTCAATATGTTCATAGATGGGGTTGTAAGAGAAGTAAATGCGAGGGTCTTGGCAAGAGGTGTGGAGTTAAAAGATAAAGAATCACACATAAAGTGGGAGTTGTCACAGTTGCTCTTTGCTGATGA
Source organism: Cherax quadricarinatus (assembly GCF_038502225.1). Classification (NCBI taxonomy): domain Eukaryota; kingdom Metazoa; phylum Arthropoda; class Malacostraca; order Decapoda; family Parastacidae; genus Cherax; species Cherax quadricarinatus. The sequence goes on from NW_027196754.1 coordinate 27,440, forward strand.
CACTGTGCTCTTGTGTGATTCTAAAGTGAAGTTGCAGAGGTTGGTGGATGAATTTGGTAGGGTATGTAAAAGAAGAAAATTGAAAGTGAATACAGGAAAGAGTAAGGTTATGAGGATAACAAAAAGATTAGGTGATAAAAGATTGAATATCAGATTGGAGGGAGAGAATATGGAGTAGGTGAATGTATTCATATATTTGTGAGTGGACGTGTCAGCGGATGGGTCTGTGAAAGATGAGGTGAATCATAGAATTGATGAGGGGAAAAGGGTGAGTGGTGCACTCAGGAGTCTGAGGAGACAAAGAACTGTGTCCTTGGAGGCAAAGAGGGGAATGTATGAGAGTATAGTTTTACCAACGCTCTTATATAGGTGTGAAGCATGGGTGATGAATGTTGCAGCGAGAAGAAGGCTGGAGGCAGTGGAGATGTCATGTCTGAGGGCAATGTGTGTGTGGCATGCAAAGAGTACGTAACCTTTATTCGGCGCATGGACACACCCTCATTTACAGGCTATCTCCCCCAACCAGCGAACCAGGTTGCTAAGAGTTGGTGATGGGGCCCCATCGTTCAACTAGTGACCAGGTTCTAGCCAATAAGAAGGTGGGATTGGCAATCGCAGAGGTTATGTGGATACCGCTCTCCTGTCTGCCCTTGTCATTCCCATTCTAGAGCTGGTTGAGCACGGTCTGCTATCTTGTGGCTTCTATTTCTGCCTTGCTTACCGTGACGTGCACTATACTTATTACTGTACATAGTGTACATATTGCTGTTCTAAATTGGTGAAGGATAATATAAGTCTAAACTTTTTCTGCTGTGTTTCTTTTGCTCCCATTACACCTGGGATAACAGGCCTTTGAAATCCTAGGTTGTAATATGGGTAGCCTGTCCGAGAGCTGGAGCTGGACTTAGAGAAACGGTTGAGCTTAGGGTGAAGCTTGTAGCAGGAACATTGTGTAGCTTGCTGTCTCGCTTCGCTTTACAAATTTTGCGTGTCAGTTGCTTATGATCAGCCTTGCTATTGTGTGATCGTTCAACAGCTCGCTACTAGCTTGTTCAGTGTGCTCGCTTCGCTACGGTCAATCTTGTGTGCAGTCGGCTTTGCTTGTATGCGTATTCTGGAATCGTACTGTGCATAGCTAAGCGTGTTCTGCAAATTAACGTGTTACGTTGGGGTATTCGTACTGTGCATAGCGAATAACTTATGCCACCTAGACGAGTCAGACGCCTGGTGTCGGCATATACTTTGCATAACCTACCTAAATTGTCTCTACAGCGTTGTTGGCAAATTGCTCGTTCCATTGGCATTCCCTATAAACGCACTCTTACAGCTGCGCAACTGCGTTCACTTATTGCTGACAAACTCATTGAAGAAGAGATGGCACATCAAACTCCTCCCTCTACGGGAGCTAAGAAAAAGCTCCTATGTTCTCGCATGAGGAAGATGATACACCTACGGAGCAAGATGGTCAGTATAGTGCAGCTGGGTTGTCTCGAGGTGAATCAGCGTCCTTGGCACTTGAGCTGGCAAAAATCACGCTGGAACAAACTAGGGAACAGAGAGCATTCGCAAGGGAAGAATTTGATAGGGAAAGAGAAAGGAGGCAGTTTTCGCATTCTGTAAACGATTTCAGTTTACAAAAAGCAGTACAGCTTGTTCCCCGCTTCAATGAGGCCGAACCAGAGCAATTTTTCGAAAGCTTCGAAAATCAGGCTCGAGCCTTGAGGTGGCCGGAACAGCACTGGGCAGCGTTGGTTCATACAGCATTATTGGGTAAGGCACAGGAATTTACGTCGGTATTAACTGACGCTGAATTCTCTGATTATCAAATAGTGAAGACCACAGTGTTGGGAGCATATACATGTATCCCAGCTAAATATCGTAAGACCTTCAAATTGAACAGGCGGCAGCTTGGTCAATCCCTGGTGGACTTTGTGAGACAGCAAACCAAAGCTTTTACCAGCTGGTATAAAGCGAGTGGTGTCTCTAACTTTGAGGAGCTGGTGCAGCTTATTCTGATTGATAACCTGCTGGAGTCTGTGGGACCCGAGGTTCGTGTCTTTCTGCAGGATCGTGACTTAACCACTGCATTGGAGGCAGCCAGGTGGGCTGATACCTTCGAAACGAACCGCTCCTTGTCCGAGCGGTCCCGTCTCTCTTTTCAACAGTCTGGCGTGAGCAGAGATCGACAACATTGGAGAATGAAGTGCCAGCCGGAGGGAGAGCGTCTACGTCATCCAACTAAGTCACCTGGTGAGCCACGCTTCTCAACATATGGTCCCCCTGCGGAGAGGCAAACTACTTATGGAGCATCTCGACAACAATATCCAGAGAGGCACCAGCCAGAACGACACCACTTGCAACGTCATCAGGGAGTAAAGGGCAAGCCTGTCGTCTGCTTCAGGTGTAATAAAGTAGGTCACATCAGTTCCAACTGCCCCCAAAAACCTCAACCCATCGGGAAAATCTCTAATATCCCTAGTAACATGTCCCCTAGAGAAGTAGAAAAAGGTATGGCCCCTTATTATTGCGAAAGTCTTATTTCCCTTCAGGAAAACTCAGAACCAACTAAAGTAAATACCTTTAGAGATACTGGAGCATATTGCTCACTTGTCAGAGAAGGAATATTACCCCTTTCAGAGAATACTTCTTTGAATTCCTCAGTTTTATTGGAAGCATTTGGAGGAGCTATATATTCTGTTCCTTTGCATAAAATTTATGTACAGTGCAAATATTACACTGGGTACTTGACTGTAGGTGTCTCAAAAGGATTTCCCACGAAAAATGCCATGTTATTACTGGGTAATAACATTACTACTGTTAGTTCGTGTCCTGAACCTATAATGATTAATGCTTCTCCAGTGTTGGCCATAACTCGGGCAACATCCCAAGGGTTGTCTGGAGAGAATGTTTGACCTATCCTTGGACGACTCCGATCTCGGAATAGCCACGTTGTTTTATGAGACACACCGGCCGGAGTCTCGTAAATCAAGTGAACAGACCCCGATCAAGCCTTCCTATTCCCAGGTTGCAGGATTGCCAGATGTCTCTGTTTCCATGCCAGAGGGACTGTCCTTCCGGGAGGAACAACGAAAGGACCCTTCTTTAAAATTCGCTTTTCAGGCAGCCATGGGTAAATCCTCTTTGGGTCATCCAGTCGAGTATGAAGTTAAAAATGATTATTTGGTCTGCACTGAGACTGGTAAGGAGATAGAGGTCCGGCAATTATACGACAGGTTAGTGGTTCCAACCAAGTATAGACCTCAGATATTAAATATAGCTCATAATACGTCATTAGGAGGTCACTTGGGAATTACAAAAACCTTGTATAGAATCGCAAAAGAATTTTATTGGCCAAAATTAAAGAAAGATGTGAAGAATCATATTAGGTGTTGCCGAGAATGTCAGCAAGTTGGAAAACCTGGACATTCCATTAAACCTGCACCTCTCCAACCCATACCTGCTGATGGAGAACCTTTTGCAGATTTAATTATAGATTGTGTAGGTCCACTACCTAAGTCAAAGTCTGGAAACCAGTATTTATTTACAATTATGGATAAAGTAACCAGATATCCTGAAGCAATCCCTATGCGTAGTATCAATACTAAAGCTATTCTCAAAGCTTTAACAAAATTCATTTCTTGTTTTGGCATTCCTAAAACTATACAAAGTGATCAAGGTACTAACTTCACTGCCAAAGCATTTAGGGAAGTATTAACTAGGTTAGGGATAATTCACAACTTATCCACTGCCTATCACCCTCAGTCCCAAGGCGCCTTGGAAAGATTCCACCAAACATTAAAAACAATGATGAGAAGTTTTTGCATGCACTTTCCGACAGATTGGGATGAATCTCTACCGTTGTTGCTGTTCTCAGTACGAGAGACGGTGCAAGAGTCTACAGGGTATAGTCCGTTTGAGCTGATCTTTGGGCACAATGTACGAGGTCCTCTTCGGGTGCTCAAAGAAGGATGGATGGGAGAAGACGTAAGCTCAGCACTCTACAACCCGTCTTCAAGGTTGCAGGTGGCACGTGAGTTAGCCAAGGCTAACCTAAAGACAGCTCAAAGTAAGATGAAACAGAGGTATGACAGAAGTGCACAATTCCGCTCCTTCCATCCAGGAGACAAGGTGTTGGTGCAGGAACCTATACCTGGCCACACCTTGAAAGCTAGATTTACGGGACCTCTGCAGATAGTAAGTAGATTATCTGATTTAAATTATGTGGTAGCTCCCATTGGTAAGACCTCAAAAACAAAAGCTTACCACATTAATCAAATCAAGGCCTTTCATACACCAGATAAAGTCCCAGTAATGACTCTGTCCTCTACCTCTGAGGACGACTCTGACTCTTTGCACTCTATCTCTGAAATTAATACTAAACTTTCAAATTCTGTCCTCCTCAAGGATCCTAGCCCGTTAATGGATGGATTATCTGAAATACAAGCAACCAATTTAACTGAGCTTCTACAGTCATATCCTAATATTTTTTCGGATGTGCCGAAAAAATGTACGTTAGGTTACCATGATGTAGATGTGGGAAAATCTAAACCAATTAAACTCTCCCCCTACAGAGCTAATCCTGAAAAGCAAAGGCTACTTCAGCAGGAAGTAGACTTCTTGTTAGAACATGGTTTAGTGGAGGAGTCATCTAGTCCATGGGCTTCACCGTGCATCCTAGTAAAAAAGGCTGATGGAGGGTTTCGTATGTGCACAGACTACCGTAAAGTGAACGAGGTCACAATTACAGATGCTTACCCTCTTCCTCGTCTGGATGACGTAATTGACTTTGTGGGTAAGGCTACTTTTGTGTCCAAATTAGATCTCCTTAAAGGTTACTATCAGGTACCTTTGACAGATAAGGCGAAGGAAATCTCTGCCTTCGTAATTCCAGGAGGTCATTATCAGTATACAGTTACCCCCTTCGGAATGAAAAATTCCCCCTCTTCATTCCAGAAACTCATCCATCAGGCTATTAAAGGACTTGAAGGCACGGCAGCATACCTAGATGATATTGTTGTGGTGTCTGATACTTGGGATCAACACCTACTTAGACTTAAAGCTCTGTTTGAGACCTTTAAGAATTCCCAATTAACAGTTAATTTATCTAAATCTTCCTTTGGCCAGGCCACTGTCACTTTTCTAGGCCATGAAGTAGGTAGTGGTAATGTTGCACCTAAACTTGCTAAAGTTCTTTCGATTAAAGATTATCCAGTTCCTCATGATAGGAAATCTCTTCAACGTTTCCTAGGCATGATCGGATTTTACAGAAGATTCTGTAAGAATTTCTCAGATATTGTAGCCCCTCTTACCTCTCTTACCAGTCATAAAGTTCCCTTTATTTGGACTTCAGATTGTAACACTGCTTTTAATAAAGCAAAAAGATTATTGTGCTCTGCACCCATTCTCCTGTCTCCAGACTTCTCCAAACCTTTTTCATTACAGGTTGATGCTTGTGAGTCTGGGGTTGGGGCGGTACTATTACAAATCGGGAACAAGGAGCTGCAGCCAATCGCATACTTTTCAGCCAAGTTCCAGCCACATCAGAGAGCTTACTCTACCATTGAAAAAGAAGCCCTCGCGCTGGTACTGGCTTTGGAGCATTTCGATGTTTATGTGGGCCAGACATCGCAGGTGGTCACAGTCTACAGTGATCACAACCCGTTAGTCTATCTCCAAGCCATGAAGAATCACAACACAAGGCTTATGCGTTGGACGCTCAGGCTGCAGCCCTACAACATAAAAATTAAATATATTGCCGGCAAAGAAAATGTGTTGGCAGACTCTTTGTCAAGAGTCTAGTTTAATATTTTATTTAGGTTAGGATGTATTTGTGGTAACCCCCTTTCAAGCTCTTTTTTTTTTATCCCCTGATGTGGGGTTTTTTTTTAGTGAGGGGATACGGGCTACCGTCCGCTTGTATCTTGGACCTATGTTGGCCTATCTGACTGCTGTCTCGCTCTGAGTTTAGGGTTTGGCTTTTGGTCACTAGGAAAGCTGAGCTCTATCTAAGAGTTGGATGGTGGAGAGGATAGGCGGTCCCATTATTTTGTGCCATGGCGGCACGGTTACCACTGGGAGGTGGCAGCCTAATCCTGAGCCTTCTCGGGGGTGGGGGTGTGGCATGCAAAGAGTACGTAACCTTTATTCGGCGCATGGACACACCTTCATTTACAGGCTATCTCCCCCAACCAGCGAACCAGGTTGCTAAGAGTTGGTGATGGGGCCCCATCGTTCAACTAGTGACCAGGTTCTAGCCAATAAGAAGGTGGGATTGGCAATCGCAGAGGTTATGTGGATACCGCTCTCCTGTCTGCCCTTGTCATTCCCATTCTAGAGCTGGTTGAGCACGGTCTGCTATCTTGTGGCTTCTATTTCTGCCTTGCTTACCGTGACGTGCACTATACTTATTACTGTACATAGTGTACATATTGCTGTTCTAAATTGGTGAAGGATAATATAAGTAAACTTTTTCTGCTGTGTTTCTTTTGCTCCCATTACACCTGGGATAACAGGCCTTTGAAATCCTAGGTTGTAATAGTGTGGTGTGAATATAAAGAGAATTTGTAGTTTGGAAGTTAGGAGGAGGTGCGGGATTGCCAAAACTGTTGTCCAGAGGGCTCAGGAAGGGTTGTTGAGGTGGTTCGGACATGTAGAGAGAATGGAGCGATACAGAATGACTTCAAGAGTGTATCAGTCTGTAGTGGAAGGAAGGCGGGTTAGGGGTCGGCCTAGGAAAGGTTGGAGGGAGGGGGTAAAGGAGGTTTTGTGTGCGAGGGGCTTGGACTTCCAGTGGGCATGCGTGAGCTTGTTTGATAGGAGTGAATGGAGACAAATGGTTTTTAATACTTGACGTGCTGTTGGAGTGTGAGCAAAGTAACAACTATGAAGGGATTCAGGGAAACCGGCAGGCAGGACTTGAGTCCTGGAGATGGGAAGTACAGTGCCTGAAGGAGTGGTGTTAATGTTGCAGTTTAAAAACTGTAGTGTAAAGCACCCTTCTGGCAAGACAGTGATGGGTGAATGATGGTGAAAGTTTTTCTTTTTCGGGCCACCCTGCCTTGGTGGGAATCGGCCAGTGTGTTAATAAAAAAAACATTAATACATACATAAATAACCCGCTCATACGAGACTGACACTTAGGAATACTTTTCAGTTCGTTTTGGACCATTAACTAGAAATAAGGAAACTTAAAAGTTTAATAATGACGATGATAACATAATTAGCAGGAACTACGTCCTGACACCAATCTTTCCAAGTGGTGACCCGTCACTGTCTCCTGAAGGTGCGTCCATGTTTGTACACGTGACTAACATGTGTGTGTGTGTGTGTGTGTGTGTTGTGTGTGTGTGTGTGTGTGTGTGTGTGTGTGTGTGTGTACTCACCTATTTGTGGTTGCAGGGGTCGAGTCCTAGCTCCTGGCCCCGCCTCTTCACCGGTTGCTACTAGGCCCTCTCTCTCCCCGCTCCATGAGCTTTATCAAACCTCGTCTTAAAACTGTGTATGGTTCCTGCCTCCACTACGTCATTTTCTAGGCTATTCCACTGCCTTACAACTCTATGACTGAAGAAATACTTCCTACTATCTCTCTGATGTGTGTGTGTGTGTGTATGTGTGTGTGTGTGTAGTGTAGTGTAGTGTAGAGGAAGAAGTGTGAGGTGTAGGTGCGTTTGTGTTTGTTTACATACTAGTAATACCGAAAGGAGAGGATGATATGCATTGTTGAATAAATATACGTGTATGTTATATACCGATGATTGTGTTTGTTTGTGTGTTACTTTATTCGTGCTTCTGTATGTATGATGTGTGTGTAGGATTTGTATGTGTGATGTGTGTGTAGGATTTGTATGTATGATGTGTGTGTAGGATTTGTATGTGTGATGTGTGTGTAGGATTTGTATGTGTGATGTGTGTGTAGGATTTGTATGTGTGATGTGTGTGTGTAGGATTTGTATGTGTGATGTGTTTGTAGGATTTGTGTGTGTGATGTGTGTGTGTAGGATTTGTATGTATGATGTGTGTGTAGGATTTGTATGTGTGATGTGTGTGTAGGATTTGTATGTGTGATGTGTGTGTGTAGGATTTGTATGTATGATGTGTGTGTAGGATTTGTATGTATGATGTGTGTGTAGGATTCGTATGTATGAAGTGTGTGTAGGATTTGTATGTGGAAATCCAGAATTTAGTGAACAGAAGAGTGTGTGCTTGAGAACCTTTGTGTACCATGGCAAAAAAGATCAAGAACAAGAAAAAAACGATAACTAATAACAATTAATTACAGTTATCGTGCAGGGAACACAAAGGTTCACACACCCACACTAATTTACACACATAAAAACGCTAACAAATACACTTATTCGAATAAATAATTGAATAATGTAATAACTGACATAGGTACAATATTAAATATAAATATATGTTCCAAATTTTCATTGAGTGGCCAGTTCTTGGTGGACGAACTGTGATAGAGATCTCTCTTGTCTCAGGTAGTCGACGTTCGGGTCTGTCCAGGAGGATGTTATTACAGAGCGCAGATTATCTGTGTGTCCTCCTCTGTAAGAACATCTTCCTCTGTATACTGATATTAATACACTTGTGTAGTAATATCATATATGGACAGTGCTTCAAGGCTGGCTAAAACTGCTGACCTCAGGGAAGTGGTGAAGGGTGAATACCTGGAACCACGGACCTGGGGTGGGACTTGCTGACCTCTGAGAGGTGGTGAAAGGTGTGAACCTGGAACCACGGACCTGAGGTGGGACTTGCTGACATCAGGGAAGTGGTGAAGGGTGTATGGATGAACACTTGGAACTACGGACCTGGGGTGGGACTTGCTGACCTCTGGGAGGTGGTGAAAGGTGTGAACCTGAAACCACGGACCTGAGGTGGGACTTGCTGACATCAGGGAAGTGGTGAAGGGTGTATGGATGAACACTTGGAACTACGGACCTGGGTTGGGACTGCTGATCTTGGGGGTGGGACTGGGTTAGGCATCAAAAATACGAAAAGAGTTTCCAGGGTTTCAGAGGAAGGGAAGATATCCGGGGGCCCACGGATAGATTCCTGGACTCATGAACCTGGGGAAGGTAGGATAGTGTAGGATAGGAAGTGGGGAAGGGAGAATATCTGAGGTGACACAGATGGACTCCTGGACACATGAACCTGGGGAAGGTAGGATAGTATAGGGCAGAAAGTGGGGAAGGTAGGATAGTATAGGGCAGGAAGTGGGGAAGGGAGAATATCTGAGGGGACACAGATGGACTCCTGGACACATGAACCCTGGGGAAGGTAAGACAGTATAGGACAGGAAGTGGGGAAGGGAGAATATCTGAGGGGACACAGATGGACTCCTGGACACATGAACCTGGGGAAGGTAAGACAGTATAGGACAGGAAGTGGGGAAGGGAGAATATCTGAGGGGACACAGATGAACTCCTGGACACATGAACCTGGGGACTATTGAGTGTAGGATAGGAAGTGGGGAAGGGACACATGAACCTGGGGAAGGTAGGATAGTATACGACAGGAAGTGTGGAAGGGAGAATATCTGAGGGGAAACAGATGGACTCCTGGACACATGAACCTGGGGAAGTAGGATAGTATAGGACAGGAAGTGTGAAAGGAAGAATATCTGAGGGGACACAGATGGACTCCTAGGACAGGAAGTGTGAAAGGAAGAATATCTGAGGGGACATAGATGGATTCCTAGACACATGAACCTGGGGAAGGTAGGATAGTATAGGACAGGAAAAGGGAAAGGGAGAATATCTGAGGGGACACAGATGGGGAAGGATTAGATGCAAGAGCCGAGACTATTGAGTGTAGGATAGGAAGTGGGGAAGGGACACATGAACCCGGGGAAGGTAGAATAATATAGGACAGGAAGTGTGGAAGGGAGAATATTTGAGGGGACACAGATGGACTCCTGGACACATGAACCTGGGGAAGTAGGATAGTATAGGACTGGAAGTGGGGAAGGGAGAATATCTGAGGGGACACAGATGGACTCCTGGACACATGAACCTGGGGAAGGTAGGATAGAATAGGACAGGAAGTGGGGAATATCTGAGGGGACACAGATGGACTCCTGGACACATGAACCTGGGGAATACTTAGATGCAAGATCAATGAGTGAGGGGACACAGATGGACACATGAACCTCGGGAAAGCATCAAAAACTGGCCTCCACGTGACAATCGAATAAGAATAATTATAATAATAATAATTATATAATGCGGAGATCGATCCATGAGAACGTTTCCTTACACCTGCCGTTCTTGTTCACTCAGCATTAAGTAGGTACCTGGGTGTTCTATATGGTATGTGTTTCTATTCAGTATGTCAGTAATGTCAGCTAGGTCTGTACTTGTAGAAAAATGAGATAATTATTATATAATAACTTATATTTAAAGAGATTCATCAAGGTTCGCTAGCCTATACGTGAGGCTTCGCTCTGTTCAAACGTAAGTGACATTACACATCGTTATCAAAGACTCACACATCACTATCTAAGACTCAGTGATATCACTCATCGTTATCTAAGACTCAGTGACATCACTCATCGTTATCTAAGACTCAGTGACATCACTCATCATTGTCAAAGACACAGTGACATCACTCATCGTTATTTAAGACTCAATGGCATCACTCATAGTTATCTAAAACTCAGTGACATCACTCGTCATTAAGACTCAGTGACAACACTCATCGTTATCTAAGACTCAGTGACATCACTCATCGTTATCTAAGACTCAGTGACATCATTGTGTAAATATATCAGAAGAGTGATTCTTTAGTTATGGAACTAATCCCAACTATTCCAAGTGCTTTTATTACGAATGCAGTGAAGATAATAAGAAAAATATTATTGACACTGTTGTAAATTAAAAAAAAGCTGAATATCCTGGCTGTCCTGGCTCTAAGCTGAAGGGGGTAGTGGAGTTTCAGTGGGAATAAATAAATGGGATTAGGTCAGGAGTATCTGAGAGACGGCTAAGGAAGGTATAGCAATAATGTTGAAGGTTTAGTTATTGCAGGAGAGGAGTGAATATAAGTGTATAAATTCAAGGTTTATGATTATTAAAATTAGGGATGGATGCGAGAGGTTTGTTATAATTAGTGTTAATGCACTTGGAATGGAGAGGAGTGTATAGGAGAGAGAGAAGAGAGAGAGAGAGAGACAGAGAGTAATTGTGTTAGGGTACATGAATACAAAAATGGAAGAAACAGTTATAGAGAACTTGGGCAGGTAAGTTTGGGATACCTGGGGTAAGATAATATAAGGCCTTTGACCGAGCTTTCTACAGAAAGATAATTGGTAATAAGTACTACATATTAAAAAAAAAAGAATAAATAAGTATAAGAGATATGATACAGTGCATAATAACAGTAGTTTGTTGGTTTATGTATTGGTGGATGAAAAGCTGATGGGAAGGTATCGGGATGTGCATGTTTAAAAAGGGGCAATAGATATATGAGATTATTTTCAGTCGTAGATTGGGTACAAGTAGAACGGTATTAGAAAATTAGAGAGAAGTTAATGTGTACAAACTGAAGGAGGTAGAAAGATGGGATAATGATAGTATAGGCAATGAGGCTGAAGAGGTATAGTGTATATTTAAAGTGCAGCGTTAAAATGTTCAGCAGAAGTTCGCGGTTTTTGGAGGGTGGGTGTGGGAAGGATCAGGAGCGATTGGCGGAATGATGAGGTAAAGAAACTAATAAAAGAGAAAAAGTTAATAAATGAGAGGTTTATACAATGTAGAAGTGATATAAGGAGAGAAGAGAATATGGAGAGAGAAAGAAAAGTTAAAAGAGTGGTGAAGGAAAGCAAAAGGAGAGCAAATAAGAGAGTGGGTGAAGTGCTGTCAACATATTTTGCTGAGAATGGGAAAAAGTTTTGGAGTGAGATTAATAAGTTGAGAAAACCTAGGGAACAAATGAACTTAACAGTTAGAAATGGGAGAGGAGAGTTGTTCGATGGAGAGTTGTATATATCGGAAAGATGGAGATAATATTTTAAGAAACTATGAAATACTGATGTAAATAGGGAAGTTGTGATTTCGCACATTGGCCAGGGAGGTATAAAACTTTGTAGGAGTGAGTGTAAGCGAGATGTGAATGAGAGGAAGGTGTGTGAGGTTGTGCGTACAATGAAAGGGGGTAAGGTACCTAGGGAATGGCAAAGAGCATACATAGTTCCTTTTGTATAAAGACAATGGGTACAAAAGAGTGTGAAAATAATAGGGGAATAAGACTATTGAGTATATCTAGTAAGGTTTATGGGAGAGTTATTATTGAGTGAATTAAGAGTAATACGGAAACCTGGATGGCAGATGAACAATGAGGCTTTAGGAAGGGTAGAGAATGTGTAGACCAAATGTTTACAGTGAAGCATATATGTGAAAATAATCTGAATGTGGGTAAAGAGTTTACATCATTACGTTAATAGTTTGGGAAAAGGCAAATGTTATGGTGGAGAGTGGAACAAAGTGGCAGATATTGAAAGTGTATGCCATAGGTGGTAGGTTACTGAAAGCAGTTAGGAGTTTTTGCGACGATAGCGAGGTTCAATTTATAGATTGTAGCAAAGAGGGCGATTATTTCCCAATAAAAGTATGACTTGGACAGGGTTGTGAGATATCACCATGGTTGTTCATTGTATTTATAGATGAGGCTTTAAAAGAAGTGAATCCTAGGGTGTTGGCAAGCGGGAGTTCTCACAGTTACTTTTTCTTGATGACACTGCTTTCGGGAGATTCTGAAGAGAAATTGCAAAGGTTGGTGGATGAGTTTGGGAGGTTATGTTAAAGAAGGAATTTAAAATTGAACATAGGAAAGAGCAAGGGGATGAGGACAACAACAAAAAATTAGGTAAAGGTTGGATATCAGATTAGAGAGAGTATGGAAGAAGTGAATATATTTGGAAGTGGACTTCTCAACAGAAGAGATTCATGAAAGATGAGGTGAACCATGGAACTGATGAGGGAAAAAAATGTGAGTGGTGGACAGAGGAGTCTGTAGAGACAAAGTTAAGAGGAGAATATAGTGGTATCACCGCTCTTATATGGGTGTGAACATGGGTGGGGAATGTTGCAACATGGAGAAGGCTGGAGGCAGTGGAGATGTGTCTGAGGACAATGTATAGTGTGTATATTATGCAGAGAATCCGTAGCTTGGAGATTAGAATGAAGTGCAGGGTTTCTAAAAGTATTATCCAGAGCGCTGAGAAGAGGTGAGTGAGGTGGCTCGGACCTTCAGAGAGAATGGAACAAACTTGAATGACTTGGAGGGTGTATAAATCTCTTGTGGAAGGAAGACGGGTTAGGGGTCGTCTTTGGAATGGTTTGAGGGAGGGGTTAAAGGTTTTGTGTGCGAGGGGCTTAGACTTTCAAGAAACGTGAGAGAGCCTGTTAGATAGGAGTGAGGTCAGGCAAATGTTTATTTTAACTTGACGTGCTGTTGGAGTGTGAACTAAGTAACATTTTTGAATGGATTCTGGTAAACTGGTTAGCCAGAGTTGAGTCCTGGAGGTGGGAAGTACAATGCCTGTGGTCTGAAGGAAGGGTTTTGACACGTTTCAGTTTTTGAACTGTATTGTAGACACACCTCTGGCAAGACAGTGATGTAATTAGGGATAATGAATGTGATTCTTATTTTTTGGGTCACCCTCCCTCGGTGGGAGACGGTCGATGTGCAATAAAAAAATAAATACATAAATATGGTAAATGGTTCAAGTCGGACCGAAACGTCGTCGTAAGCTCCTCTCTTCTATGTGCGGGTTATCTGTGTATCGTTCCAGTCACGGTATTGTGCCTTTTTTTTGTTATTTATAAAATTATTTATTTATTTATTTTTGCACATGGGTCGTCTCCCACCAAGTGAGGGTAACACAAAAAGAAGAAACACCATCATTATCACACACCTTATTTTCCATATGTTAGAAGCATTTAGTATTTAACATTACTAAACCTCTAACCAAATTCATCTTAAAATATTCTTCAGTGCACTGCAGGTTTTTACTCCTACCTCCACTTCACCGTCATCGAGCATAAATTATTCTGTAGCATGTATTTGAGAGACACAATATCTTTATTTTTGTTTAATATGCAAATATTATCCTCCTACCATACTTGTTGATAATTCTGCGATTCCAATAATCAGTTAATACTACGTAGAAAATTATGTGATCATGAAGCCATGTATTGAAAAAAAAAACACAAAATAACCCCTTAGCTAATAAAAATTAAATATTAACTATTGCTCAGAATGGCTAGAGAATGGAATAGCAAAATAGACTCGGTATCCATCTGAGACTTTGGTTGCATTTTCATATAAAGGATCGGTATACTTCCCATAACTTCCTGAGGGAAAAAGCCATGGAAGTAGTGGCAGATGAACAATATAAAAAAATGGAGGAAGGAATATTATATCAGATAAAGTCACGTGCACTAATGAGACAATTGGTTTCCCTATAAAATGCGTCGAGATTCGTGGTACAGGTGAAGCTTTCCCTGATGTGAGATGACTCTCTAGATAACATGTAGTGACACATTTGAAGATGCAACATTAATTGTTCTGAACGTTAAGACTATTTAAACTTTTCAATAGCACTTTTAATAACTGATTAGACCAGCCAATAAATATGGTCAAGAAGGGTTACAATATGATAGAAAACCCATGTGTGTAGATGACACATTGCTTCAGGTTAAACATTATCAATACAATATAATGAGTGAATATAGACAACAGTAAATGAGTTGACATGAGAAGTAAGCAATAGTGAGTGTTAACACCATACTTATATTTGGAAAATATTCATTTTAAGGTGTAAATTTGCTTTTGAATTAATGTACGGAAGAATATTTGCCAAATAGGTTTATGTAGAATGCAAATATAAAGAATAAATGAAGCAGCCACCTTGCAAAAGAATAGGCAAAGCTAAACATGTTTTCAATTAAATAAAATTTATAAGAGGATGAATTTGGTCATCCATTAAAGATATAAACTTACTAGACCATTTACTTAGTAGACAACTGGGCTCATTAAATGGCTCAGCCTCTTTAATAATAATTAATTCTAATAAAGCAAAGTGAAAAAGTTCAATAGAGATAGCATGAAATATAAAGAAAAACTCTCATTCGTCTGCGAAACCTAGAACTTTTTTGTAGATTTTAGTAAAATACTGAATAATGAAAATAAACTAAAGATCGTCGAAGAGTGAGACGTCGGGTTGAGTAAAAGAAAAGAGTAACCTATTTAAATTATTTAAAGAAATGTTTCCACCTGCGTCATTAAAAGGAAAATATGTGGCAGGAGCGTCGTTCTAAGTGACAATTAGTAGAAAGAATGTCTTCATTGCACAGCAGAAAATGGTCAAAAAGTAAAATGGACTAGAAATTCTTTCTCTTACGTTGCGTCATATATATATTCCATGAGATGATAACACATGCAAATAGAGTTCTTTGCTGCCATATATAACACTAAGAATTGTGGTAAATCGTGCATCCTAAGCTAATAATCAGAATTATTTTTTTAAGATGTATTTCAAAGAATTATCATTATTAAAAAGATAAAAATGTCACGAGCAAGAACAAAAATTATAGCAACAACACCAACAACATAAACAACGACAAAATGAATACTGTCCAATGTCCATCCACCTCTGTATTCGTCTAAAGAAGCATTATCAGCAAGCGATAAAGGTATACCCAAATAAAGGTATACCCAAATGTTGTTGAATTTGTAAACTGGTATTATATGGATACCCCACTAATGGTGTTATATAATACCGACAAGTTTATGAATAAGACGCATGTGCAGTACCTGGTTATCTTTATTACCGACACTTTTCGCCATCACAAGCTAGAAGAACAGATCTCCTACTACCATTACTGATAGACTGATCACGTCAAAACATCTTCCACTGCCCTTACAGTTATATTCGCCAATGTTCAACTGAAGAAGTTATTTTTGAAGATAAGTTTCGGCAATAAAGACATCTTATTCATCAATAATATCCAGTAATGTTAAATCATAAAATTTTAGGTAATCCATAGAACAGAAACTAATATGAATATAAATTTGAGAACATTACTTTTTACCTTTTAATGACGATTTTTTGCACTTATCTAAAGCTAATGAATGTTTTAACGTGAAATTTGGTTTTCAGCATGACATCACAAGAAAAAATAAAACGAAAAAGAAAATTGTTAGGCTGTTAGTGCACTCTGTTCTTTGTAACAGACTTGATTGCCTTTGTCCTAGAGAAACTATGAGGCATTTTTTTACACCAATATTTTTTTTATACCAGCAAAAAGACTCAATAACTTCTGGGAGATGGACTCGAATCTTTTCATTTATTACACGTTATTGAAAACGTTTTGGTTCTTGAACTCTAATCACTTTAAAATAAAAGTGTTTGAGTGGTACAGCAGAACGTCGAAGTAGTAGTGATGTAGGTGGTATATAAATGGAATAGCAATAGTAGTTAGTAGTCGGTGAAGGACTCTCGAAGTGTTTATTATGGCTGTATGAAGTGATAGTCTCGTGGAACCTGTACTTAGCTCAGTGAGGACGTGTCGAGTGTGCTTTCTACGGACTGAACCAAGATGCCCCCCATCGAGCAACTTTACCAACAGCATAAGGAAGAATTGAGGATGGCGAAGATGGAGATTCGGCAACTTACCGAGGAAAACAAGAAGATTCGTGGTAGTCCTGTTTTGAATCTCCAGGTAAAGAAGGGAAACTGGTCAGTGGCTGGACAGAATGGAACGAAGTTGACGATCAAGAAAACGAATGGAAAGGTAGAAACGATGAAGAAGAAAGAGACTGCTGTGGAAACTGTTGTGGAAACATCTAATGCATTCTCCGTAATACCCAACGAATGTGAGTCGACTACTGGGAACGTCACGAATGAACGACACCAAGGAAGGTAAGAATATTGTTGTTGTTGGGGATAACCAAGTTAGGTACATGGATAGGGCCTTCTGCTTGAAGAACAGAAGTAGGAGACAGAGGGTTTGCTTTACAGGGGCTGGGATCAAGGATATTGTTTGCCGTTTGGATGACATGGGAGCAATCCTATTATCTGTCTCAGTGCTGGAGGCAACGATGTTGGCAGACGTAGGAGTGAGGACCTGATTAGCAGGTATAGGTCAGCAATAGAAATAATTAAGAGGAAGGGAGGGAACCCTGTCATATGTGGTATTTTGCCAAGGAGAGGAGTTGGAAATGAATGGTTGTCCAGGGCAATTGATGTCAATTGCTGGCTGGACAAATACTGTAAGGAAAATTCGGTAACATTCATTGACAACTGGGACCTCTTCTGTGACAGAAATGACATGTATGCCAGGGATGGGGTTCACTTATCTAGGTCTGGGGTGGGGGCACTGGCAACTGCAGTGGAGAGAGCTGTTAGGACTTTAAACTAGGAATAGTCAGTGGTATGGGTGTTGGCAGGAAAACAGTGTAGTAATATTATGAGTTCTAGGAAAACTAGTAATAAGCAGAACGAGGTAGATATTAAAAAGCCAGTGACACTTGGTGATAAGGACAGCAATAGGTTTAGTAGAAAAATAGAAATGAGCAGGATGGATAAAGAAAAAGGAGGGTCTTTCAATGTAAATTATGCTAATAGCCATAGTGCTAGGAATAAGATGGACGAGTTGAGATTAGTTGCTAGTGCAGGTAACATTGATGTATTTGCCTTAACTGAGATGTGGTTTAATTCAAAAAGTCGGGACATGCCTGCGGAATGTCACATTCAGGGCTTTAAATTGTTCCAAGTAGATAGAAGTATCGGGAAGGGGGGTGGGGTGGCATTGTATGTCCGAGATAGCTTGAACTGTTGCATAAAAACGGGTATTAAGTCTGAAGTAACACATACAGAGTCTGTTTGGATAGAATTTTCAGAGGGGTATGAAAAATTTATTTTAGGCGTGGTATACTGTCCCCCAAACTTAGATAGGGACCAAGGGAGACTACTATGGGAGGAAATTAAGGCCACAAGGCACGATAATGTAGTAATTCTAGGAGACTTTAACTTTAGTCATATTGATTGGAATTTCTTGACTGGGAATTTAGAGTCATACGACTTCTTAGAAGTGGTTCAGGATTGTTTTTTGAAGCAGTTTGTGACAGAACCTACAAGGGGTAATAACCTGCTTGACTTAGTTCTGGCAAACAATGAATCCCTTGTTAATAATTTAGAAATTTCAGAGGAACTTGGTGCTAGCGACCACAAATCAATTGCATTTAGCATTGAATGGAAGTATGATAGTAGGGATAACTCAGTAACAATCCCAGATTTTCGCTTAGCAGATTACAATGGGCTTAGAGAACACTTATCATCTGTTGATTGGGGTAACGAGAGCTATCAATATGGCAGTTTTCTGAACACTATACATGCTGCCCGAAGAACATTTATACCTTATTAAGACATTAGATGAAACAGAAATGATCCAAAATGGATGAATAATAGGCTCAAATATCTTATAGGGCATAAGAAAGGAATTTACATGCGCATCAAAAGAGGTGAGAGTCATCTTATGAATCAGTATATTGACATTAAGAGGGACGTTAAAAAGGAGATAAGAAAAACTAAACGGGACTATGAAATTAAAGTTGCTAGGGATTCGAAAACTAACCCAAAAAGTTTTTTCCAGGTGTATAGAACGAAAGTTAGAGCTAAGATAGGTCCCCATAAAAATAACCCTGGGCATCTTACTGACAAAGAGAACGAAATGTGCTCGATTTTAAATAATTATTTTCTCTTGGTTTTTACACAGGAAGACACTAACAATATCCCAGTAGTGAAATGGTTATGAAACAAATAGACCGACTGAAGCAAAATAAGTCGCCGGGTCCGGATGAGCTTTTTTCAAGGATACTTAAGGAATGTAAAATGGAACTCTGTGAACCATTAACTAATATTTTTAATTTATCTCTTCAAACAGGTGTAGTGTCTGATATGTGGAAGATAGCTAATGTAATTCCTATTTTTAAATCAGAGGATAAGTCGTCACCGTCAAGTTACCGCCCAATAAGCCTGACCTCAATTGTAGGCAAATTACTAGAGTGAATTATAGCTGAGATTATAAGAAGCCATCTGGATAAGCATAATCTGATTAATGATACTCAGCATGGATTCACGAGAGGCCGTTCTTGTCTAATTTATTAACTTTCTTCAGTAAATCTTTTGAGGTGAATGGTTCAGAGAACCGACATGTTGATAAATTAGACACATGTGCAACTCTTGGGTATCTTTATTGAGGAAACGCTTCGCCACACAGTGGCTTCATCAGTCCATACGTAGGAGAAACTTGAAGAACAGGAGGAGAATGAGGTAATCAGTCCCTCAACCTTGTGTCGATGTGTTCAGTCCATCAATCTTGATGGACTGATGAAGCCACTGTGTGGCGAAACGTTTCCTCAATAAAGATTCCCAAGAGTTGCACATGTGTCTAATTTATCAAATCTTTTGAGGGTGTTGATCACGATAAGGAATTTGATATTATTTACTTAGATTTTAGTAAGGCTTTTGATAAAGTTCCGCACCAAATTAATTAAAGAAAGTGGCAGCTCATGGCATTCAGGGAAAAGTGCTCTCATGGATCGAGTCATGGCTCACTGACAGGAAGCAGAGAATGTCCATAAATGGGGTTAAATCCGAGTGGGGATCAGTAACAAGTGGCGTTCCACAGGGATCAGTCTTGGGCCCGTTGCTGTTTATAATATATATCAACGATCTTGATGAGGGAATTACTAGTGAAATGAGCAAATTCGCCGATGACACAAAGATAGGTAGGATAATTGATTCAAAAGTAGATATCAGGGAACTTCAGGAGGATTTAGACAATGAAAATAAATGGTATAAAATACCGACACAATGGAAACATAAACACATACGCAGTTTAATGTCAATAAAGGATCACATTAAACTGCATATGTGTTTATGTTTCCAGGATTTAGACAAACTCAATACCTGGTCAGAAAAGTGGCAGATGCAGTTCATTGTGGATAAATGCAAGGTTCTGAAGGTCGGGGGTGTCCACAACCCTAGCACTTATAAGTTAAATAATGTAGAACTTAGCAATACAGACTGAAAAAGGACTTGGGGTTATGATAAGCAGCAACCTTAAACCAAGACAGCAATGCCTAAGCGTACGTAATAAGGCAAATAGATTACTGGGATTTATATCAAGAAGTGTCAGCAACAGAAGTCCAGAGGTCATACTGCAGCTTTATACATCATTAGTAAGGCCTCACCTAGATTATGCAGCTCAGTTCTGGTCCCCATATTACAGAATGGACATAAATTCGTTAGAAAACATTCAGCGTAGAATGACTAAATTAATACATAGCATTAGAAATCTTCCTTATGAAGAAAGATTGAAGACCCTTAAATTACATTCACCTGTTAGACGAAGAATGAGGGGAGACATGATCGAAGTGTATAAGTGGAAGATGGGTATTAATAAAGAGGATATTAATAAGGTCTTGAGAATATCTCTCCAAGAGAGAACCCGCAGTAATGGATTTAAATTAGACAAGTTTAGATTTAGAAAGGACATAGGAAATTATTGGTTTGGAAATAGAGTAGTTGATGAGTGGAACAGTCTGCCTAGTTGGGTTGAGGATAAAACCTTGGGTAGTTTCAAATTTAGGTTGGATAAATGCATGAGTGAGAGGGGTTGGATTTGAGTGGGACTTGCATATAGGTGGATAGAGTTATCAAAGCTTATTTCTTGGGTAGTTTTGAAAATTGGGTTGGGTAAATGTTTTGTTAGTGGGATTGATTGTAAAGAACATGCCTAGTATGGGCCAACAGGTCTGCTGCAGTGTTCCTCCTTTCTTATGTTCTTATGTTCTACTGTCATATGGGTTTTGTTGCTGATACATTTTAACTTCCAACTTTCGAGCAATGTTGCTGGAGGTGGCAATGAGCGAAGCTCCAGGGCATCTTCGTCAGCTTAAATCTCGCTCCTAGGCTGCGAGAAAGATGCCTAGAATGATAAAGATTCAGGGTAAATCAGCTAATTGTTCTAGTCAGCTGTCGCTACTGGTTACCAGATTCAAAAGGATATGAAGATTAGACTATGAAAATTACATAATTGTTAAGAGAGCTACGAAATGCAAGCTTTTCTTATCTTCATCACCGATACGTGAGTCTGTCAAGTCAACCTCTGCTAGACATTGTCTTATTTGTTGCCATTTCACCCACACTCGTTGTCAGTGTCTCACTGTTTTTATTTAAATCTTATCACAGACATCGGGGAAAGCCGTTCCATCTGCAAACTCATATCCGTCAAGATATGAATATCATCATTCGTTTCAATTCAGGCTTCATCGGTAGTTGCGGAATTAAATCAGCAACTGGCATATCTTTATGGGTAAGAGTAGAGTATATCTCTGGTGCCACTGGATAAACAGCTTACCAATATACACGTCCCGGAGTGTAGTTCACCGTGTTCATCGTGTTGTGCTTCTGTCATCTTTGTATCATTTATTATTCTTTATGTTATCATAAAGAATAATTTTATGGTTAGATGTGGAAATCAACAGTAGTAGTAGTATTAGTAGTAGTAGCAGTGTTGGTAATAGTAGTATAAGTGTAGTAAAAGCAGTAGTAGTAGTAGTAGAAGCAACAGTAGTAGTACTAGCAGCAGTCATACTAGTAGTTGAAGCAATAGTAGTAACAGAAGTAGTAGAAGTAATAGTAGTAGTTGTAACAGTAGTAGTAGAAGTGAATGACATATTAGTCACTTATTAGTCGAGTTATTTTAGGATTAAGACACAAGTCTTAATCCTAAAATAAGTCGAGAGTGGCTCTCACTGGAGATAGTTTTATGAAACTGCTGGACGGGTTGGATAGTTTATGAAACTGCTGGACGGGTTGGATAGTTTATGAAACTGCTGGAATGGTTGGATAGTTCTCTATAATAAAAGTATAAACAATAAGAAAGTTATATGGAATAATAGATTTGGAGAAATATTATAAAAATAAATTAATCGGTTAGTTAGTAGCTCAGGATAACCTATGAAAATCAACTATAATACATTATTTAAATGACAAGTTTATAAGCCAATTAAGATGACCATGAAATATCTTCAAATAAATTATAAAATTTTTCTATTTATTGCAAAGAAGCAAAGAGAGAGAGAGAGAGAGAGAGAGAGAGAGAGAGAGAGAGAGAGAGAGAGAGAGAGAGAGTGAGAGAGAGAGAGAGAGAGAGTAACGAGAGTAATATATATATATATATATATATATATATATATATATATATATATATATATATATATATATATATATATAGGGAGGTGATCTCTAGAAGTGTACTGGAGACACTCATCCTCAGAGAAGAGAATAAAAGTACTTCAGGGAAAACTCAAGGTTCTCCCCGGAGCTGTTTGAATATTTGCTTCTCCTACCACCCCCTGTATCTGATATTCTATGTGAACATTTACTAATAAACAGAATACATTTACAGAAAAAATAAACATGAATACAATGGCACAATGTATCAAAGATCATGAATTTCCTCCAGCTCCTCCGAGGCTGGACGCGAGCCAAGTATGCAGCAAGCATTTCCCCTCTGGATGGCTACGCTGAGGCGCTGGAACATGAAAGTGGCTGCCCTTGGGTCCTTGCTGGTGTCGATGAGTCTAGAACCCAATTCTTTAAGGAAACGTGTGGCATTTTTTTCCCCATGATCCCAAGGTCTCTGATCCCACTGGGACAAATTGATACTGTTGGCTAATGTCCCTGTACTTGCTGATCTTGTACTCCTCCCTGTGGTCAGCAGCTCCTCCCTGTCGCCCCACACTGTGATGGATATAGGTGTCAGCCAGTGTGGACACACAGGTATAGTCCCATGCTAAGAGCTTGCCATTCTTCCAAGGATAGATGGTGATCCCGTTGGGGCGGTTTGCTGGGTTGTGGGTATTGTTGGCTGCTAGTGATCGGGGCTCCCTCTCGGCTGGGCATCCAGCTGTAGCAAGGGTTCTCTTAATGATGTCGTTGACCTCATTGTGTCTTGCATGCCAGCCCTTGGTTTTGGAACAGTTAAGACCATGTAAACCGTATTGGTCTGCTTGCACTTCGCCGCAAATACACGTATATATGTCGTGCCGAATATACAAAACTTGTCAATTAGCAAGAACTCATTCAAAATTAAGTCCTTTTTAATTTTTTTATACGTTTAAAGATATGTTTTTTCATTAATGTTAATGTAAAAAATTTT
Source organism: Cherax quadricarinatus (assembly GCF_038502225.1). NCBI lineage: Eukaryota > Metazoa > Arthropoda > Malacostraca > Decapoda > Parastacidae > Cherax > Cherax quadricarinatus. Next base: position 50,680 of record NW_027196754.1, read on the forward strand.
AATTTTGCACCAAAAGAATCTTAGAAAACTTACCTAACCTTATCATAACAAAAACAACTTATTTTAGCCTAACCCAACTAAATATATTTTAAATACGTTTACAATAATTTAATACTAAACAAACGCAATCAAATATATTTTTTCGTTAGGTTCAGAATGATTTTGGCGAATTATTGCATACACAAATTTTCACTTGTCCTATATGGCAAGATGAGCATTGCTATTTAAGCGAAAATCGCAAGACATACATACATATATATATATATATATATATATATATATATATATATATATATATATATATATATATATATATATATATATATATATATATATATATATACATATATATATATATATATATATATATATATATATATATATATATATATATATATATATATATATATATATATATATATATATACATATATATATATATTATATATATATATATATATATATATATATATATACATATATATATATACATATATATATATATATATATATATATATATAGTGAGGTGCTGGCCAGACCCCTTATATAGCTTCCTTGGATGCTTCACTTTCATAGTTCCTTGATAATGTGAGTAGTCACAAAAGCGCTTGAAATTTCTCTATTCTTTCAGAGTGGTTGTTTTGCATATATATATACATATATATATATATATATATATATATATATATATATATATATATATATATATATATATATATATATATATATATATATATATATACATGTACATATATATATATATATATATATATATATATATATATATATATATATATATATATATATATATATATATATATATACATATATATATATATATATATATATATATATATATATATATATATATATATATATATATATATATATATATATATATATATATATATATATATATATATATGTAGATATATATATATGTCGCATAGGTAGTAGGTTGGTAAACAGCAACCACCCAGGGAAGTATTACCATCCTGCCAGATGACTGTGAAACAGAAACCTGTAACTGTTTTGCATGAAGGTAGGACCAGTGGTGTCTTTTTCTGTCTCATAGACATGCTAGATAACAGGGATATCTTGCTACTCCTACTTACATTTGGTCACACTTCACAGACACGCACATGTATATATATATATATATATATATATATATATATATATATATATATATATATATATATATATATATATATATATACATATATATATATATATATATGCAAGGAATTCGCGAGAGCATGCGAAATATACACAAACACTGATCTCCGGCTGAAGGAGACTCGAACCTACGAACCTTAGGACAAGGTACGCAGTGCTACCCCTGGTACTGCGTACCTTGTCCTAAGGTTCGTAGGTTCGAGTCTCCTTCAGCCAGAGATCAGTGTTTGTATATATATATATATACATATATATATATATATATATATATATATATATATATATATATATATATATATATATATATATATATATATATATATATATATATATATATATATATACATACATCTAGGTTTTTCTCCTTTTTCTAAACAGCTCTTGTTCTTCTTTAGTGTGAAGTTGGATGTTCTGGCCCTAAGCGAAACAAAGCTGAAGGAGGTAGGGGAGTTTCGGTGGGGGGAAATAAATGGGATTAAATCTGGAGTATCTGAGAGAGTTAGAGCTAAGGAAGGGGTAGCAATAATGTTGAAGGATCAGTTATGGAAGGAGAAAAGAGAATATGAATGTGTAAATTCAAGGATTATGCAGATTAAAGTAAAGGTTGGATGCGAAAAGTGGGTCATAATAAGCGTGTATGCACCTGGAGAAGAGAGGAATGTAGAGGAGAGAGACAGATTTTGGGAGATGTTAAGTGAATGTATAGGAACCTTTGAACCAAGTGAGAGAGTAATTGTGGTATGGGACCTGAATGCCAAAGTAGGAGAAACTTTTAGAGAGGGTGTGGTAGGTAAGTTTGGGGTGCCAGTTGTAAATGATAATGGGAGCCGTTTGATTGAACTTTGTTTAGAAAGGGGCTTAGTTATACGTAATATATATTTTAAGAAAAAGATGATAAATAAGTGTACAAGATATGATGTAGGGCGAAATTACAGTAGTTTGTTGGATTATGTATTGGTAGATAAAAGACTGTTGAGTAGACTTCAGGATGTACATGTTTATAGAGGGGTCACAGATATATCAGATCACTTTTTAGTTGTAGCTACACTGAGAGTAAAAGGTACATGGGATACAAGGACAATAGAAGCATCAGGGAAGAGAGAGGTGAAGGTTTATAAACTAAAAGAGGAGGCAGTTAGTGTAAGATATAAACAGCTATTGGAGGATAGATGGGCTAATGAGTGCATAGGCAATGGGGTCGAAGAGGTATGGGGTAGGTTTAAAAATGTAGTGTTAGAGTGTTCAGCAGAAGTTTGTGGTTACAGGAAAGTGGGTGCGGGAGGGAAGAGGAGCGATTGGTGGAATGATGATGTAAAGAGAGTAGTAAGGGAGAAAAAGTTAGCATATGAGAAGTTTTTACAAAGTAGAAGTGATGCAAGGAGGGAAGAGTATATGGAGAAAGAGAGAGAGGTTAAGAGAGTGGTGAAGCAATATAAAAAGAGAGCAAATGAAAGAGTGGGTAAGATGTTATCAACAAATTTTGTTGGAAATAAGAAAAAGTTTTGGAGTGAGATTAACAAGTTAAGGAAGCCTAGAGAACAAATGGATTTGTCAGTTAAAAAATAGGAGAGGAGATTATTAAATGGAGAGTTAGAGGTATTGGGAAGATGGAGGGAATATTTTGAGGAATTGTTAAATGTTGATGAAGATAGGGAAGCTGTGATTTCGTTTATAGGGCAAGGAGGAATAACATCTTGTAGGAGTGAGGAAGAGCCGGTTGTGAAGGAGGCTTTAGGAAAGATAGGGGGGGGGGTGGACCAGGTGTTTACAGTGAAACATATAAGTGAACAGTATTAAAATAAGGCTAAAAAGGATTTTGTGGCATTTATGGATTTAGAAAAGGCGTATGACAGGGTGGATAGGGGGGCAATGAGGCAGATGTTGCAGGTGTATGGTATAGGAGGTAGGTTACTGAAAGCAGAGAAGAGTTTTTACGAGGATAGTGAAGCTCAAGTTAGAGTACGTAGGAAGGAGGGAGATTATTTCCCAGTAAAAGTAGGCCTTAAACAAGGATGTGTGATGTCACCGTGGTTGTTTAATATATTTATGGATGGGGTTGTAAGGGAAGTAAATGAGAGGTCTTGGAAAGAGGCGTGAAGTTAAAAGATAAAGAATCACACATAAAGTGGGAGTTGTCACAGTTGCTCTTTGCTGATGACACTGTGCTCTTGGGAGATTCTGAAGAGAAGTTGCAGAGGTTGGTGGATGAATTTCGTAGGGTATGTAAAAGAAGAAAATTAAAAGTGAATACAGGAAAGAGTAAGGTTATGAGGATAAAAAAAGATTGGGTGATGAAAGATTGGAAATCAGATTGGAGGGAGAGAATATGGAGAAGGTGAATGTATTCAGATATTTGGGAGTGGACGTGTCAGCGGATGGGTCTATGAAAGATGAGGTGAATCATAGAATTGATGAGAGGAAAAGGGTGAGCGGTGCATTTAGAAGTCTGTGGAGAATGTTGCAGCGAGGAGAAGGCTGGAGGCAGTGGAGATATCATGTCTGAGGGCAATGTGTGGTGTGAATATAATGCAGAGAATTCGTAGTTTGGAAGTTAGTAGGAGGTGCGGGATTGCCAAAACTGTTGTCCAGAGGGCTGAGAAAGGGTTGTTGAGGTGGTTCGGGCATGTAGAGAGAATGGAGCGATGCAGAATGACTTCCAGAGTGTATCAGTCTGTAGTGGAAGGAAGGCGGGTTAGGGGTCGGCCTAAGAAAGGTTGGAGGGAGGGGGTAAAGGAGGTTTTTGTGTGCGAGGGGCTTGGACTTCCAGCGGGCATGGGAGAGCGTGTTTGATAGGAGTGAATGGAGACAAATGGTTTTTAATACTTGACGTGCTGTTGGAGTGTGAGCAAAGTAACATTTATGAAGGGATTCAGGGAAACCGGCAGGCCGGGCTTGAGTCCTGGAGATGAAAAGTACAGTGCCAGCACTTTGAAGGAGGGGTGTTAATGTTGCAGTTTAAAAACTGTAGAGTGAAGCACCCTTCTGGCAAGACAGTGATGGAGTGAATGATGATGAAAGTTTTTCTTTTTCGGGCCACCCTGCCTTGGTGGGAATCGGCAAGTGTGTTAATAAAATATATATATATATATATATATATATATATATATATATATATATATATATATATATATATATATATATATATATATATATATATATATATATATATATGTCGTGCCGAATATGTAAAACTGGTCAATTAACAAGAACTCATTTAAAATTAAGTCCTTTCTGAAATTTTCTCCAATAATTTAAGGATACATTTTTTTCATTATTGTTGATGTAAAAATTTATCATTTTGCCTGACCAAAGTAAATATATTTTAGATTTGCTTACAATAATTTAATACTAAACAAACACAGTGAAATATATTTTTTTCGTTAGGTTCAGAATGATTTTGGCGGAATTATTGCATACACTAATTATCTCTTGTTCTATATGGCAAGATGAGCGTTGCTATCAAGCCAAGATCGCTAGATCCGCCTATTCGGCACGACATATATATATATATATATATATATATATATATATATATATATATATATATATATATATATATATATATATATATATATATATATATATATATATATATATATATATATATATATATATATATGGTACCCTAGCTGGCACAACAGAATCTCTGCTAGAGGACATCAGTAAAATTAAAGACATGGGAGAAAGCCTGGGCCTTTCTTTAAACCCCACCAAATGTGAAATAGTTTCTGCCAATCAACAGATGATCCAGAATATTAGCGCCGTTTTACAAGGAGCACGAGCCATTGATCCAGCCAATAGCACTCTCCTCGGTGCTCCTCTTGGGTCCAATGCCATCGATCTGATCCTAGAAAAAAAAGTCTCAGACCTCCGGACGATGAAAAGCAGGATGAAAGACACTGACACTCTCGATGCCTTCTACCTACTCACCAGGTGCCTGTCAATTCCCAAACTTACCTATTTTCTGAGATGCTTCCCCATATTCAGCAGTTCAAAAGTCAAGGAATATGACTCTCTCCTTATGATCATACTAGAGAGTGTATTGAATCTTTCCCTTGAAGATGGACAGTGGTTGCAAGCCTCACTTCCGGTCAGGCTTGGGGGTTGGGAGTACGCAGATCCTCCCAGATTGCTCTACCAGCTTTCCTATCCTCTTCCATAGCATCATACGAGTTGATAAAACAAATTCTTCCTGATAACCTCAGTGACTCAGCAGGAATACAAGACCCTAGCTATGCCAGTGCCATTACTGAATGGGAGACTCTTGCTGCTCCAGCACCAAACCCTAGTGCAGCACTGGCTCACAAACAGTCAAGCTGGGATGGCCCGATCGCTGAAAAGGTGCTTGCCAACATGCTCAGGGCTGCAAAATCAGATTGGGAGACTGACCGTCTCCAGGCTGTGAGCACACCTCACTCCGGGGACTTCCTCCATACAGTTCCCATATCGGCAATGGGAACGCGACTTGATCCTAAGACCCTCCGTACTGCAGTGGCTCTGCGCCTTGCTGCCCCAATTCACACAGAATATATGTGTATTTGCGGTGAAGCGTAAGCAGTCCAATATGGTCTACATGGTCTTAACTGTTCCAAAACCAATTGATGGCATGCAAGAGAGGGAGCCCCGATCACTAGCAGCCAGCAATATCCACAACCCAGCAAACAGCCCCGAGAGGATCACCACCTATCCTTGGAAGAATGGCAAGCTCGTACATGGGACTATACCTGTGTGTCCACACTGGCTGACACCTATATCCATCACAGTGTTGGGTGACAGGGAGGAGTACAAGATCAGCAAGTACAGGGACATAAGCCAACAGTATCAATTTGTCCCAGCGGGATTAGAGACCTTGGGATCATGGGGAAAAAATACCGCACGTTTCCTTAAAGAATTGGGTTCCAGACTCATCGACAGCACCAGGGACCCAAGGGCAGCCACTTTCATGTTCCAGCGCCTCAGCGTAGCCATCCAGAGGGTAAATGCTTGCTGCATACTTGTCTCGTGTTCGGCTTCGGAGGAGCTGGAGGAAATTCATGATCTTTAATGCATTGTACTATTGTATTCATGTTTGTGTTTTTTTGAACTTGTATTCTGTTTATTAACAAATGTTCACATAGAATATAAAATATAGGGGGTGGTAGGAGAAGAAAATATTCAAACAACTCCGAGGAGAACCTTGAGTTTTTCATGAGGTACTTTTGTTGTCTTCTCTGAGGATGACGGTCCCCATTCCAGCTGTAGTGGTGGCACTTCCCTATATATATTTTCAAATATATATATATATATATATATATATATATATATATATATATATATATATATATATATATATATATATATATATATATATATAAATTAAAATATAGGGAGGTACCACCTCCAGAACTGTTCTGGGGACCCTCTGTAACTTTTCTTTCTTTCTTTCTTTAAACAAACCGGCCGCATCCCACCGAGGCAGAGTGGCCCAGAAAGAAAAACAAAAGTGTCTCTTTTCAAATTTAGTAATTTATACAGGAGAAGGGGTTACTAGCCCCTTGCCCCCGGCATTTTAGTTGCCTCTTACAACACGAATGGCTTACAGAGGAAGAATTCTGTTCCACTTTCCCATAGAGATAAGAGGAAATAAACAAGAACAAGAACTAGAAAGAAAACAGAAGAAAACCCAGAGGGGTGTGTGTATATGTATGCTTCTACATGTATGTGTAGTGTGACCTATGTGTAACTAGAAGTTGCAAGATGTACCTGAAATCTTGCATGTTTATGAGACAGACAAAAGACACCTGCAATCCTACCATCACGTAAAACAATTACAGGCTTTCGTTTTACACTCACTTGGCAGGAAGGTAATACCTGCCTGAGCGGTTGCTGTCTACCAACCTAATACCTACCCTCTCTCTCTCTCTCTCTCTCTCTATATATATATATATATATATATATATATATATATATATATATATATATATATATATATATATATATATATATATATATATATATAGATAGATAGATAGATATGTAGAGAGAGAGAGAGAGAGAGAGAGAGAAGAGATAGAGAGAGACAGAAGAGAGAGGCAGAGAAAGATCATTCAACTTACCCCGTGGTTGTTTTGCAAATATATTTACATGTAGTTTATAAATATTGGTACTTCATCTGGGAAATGAAATTTTGCTGGTGCGTATCACAGCCCTCACTCGTAATAGTGTTTATAGTTCTCTACTCATTAATATTACGTGTGGAGGCAGTAGAATTAATAATAGTTAGTAAAATACATCATACAGTTATATAATATTAATAATTTTATTGTGTAATAAGAAATTTCTATCGTTGTAGTAATATTGTTAAATAAGGATCTAGCAGGTAAAGGGAAAGTCTCGTTCGCGCTCCAGTTTTCCAAGATTCAATACAACTTCGGAAAGTTTGTTTTTTATACCTGAATAAATAAGCTCAATATTTCCCATTAAGCTAAAACATATGACTATATTATATAAAGTTCGAAAGACTTTATAAGGGCTTGAAAGAATATTGCTAAGCAATACTTCACTCACACCCACACTCACAAGTGCACACACACACATACACACACCCACATACACACACACACACACACACACACACACACACACACACACACACACACACACACACACAATGGATCAGAGAATACCTGACAGGGAGGCAACAACGAGTCATGGTACGCGACGAGGTGTCAGAGTGGGCGCCTGTGACAAGCGGGGTTCCACAGGGGTCAGTCCTAGGACCTGTGCTGTTCTTGGTATATGTGAACGACATAACGGAAGGGATAGACTCAGAAGTGTCCTTGTTTGCAGATGATGCGAAGTTAATGAGAAGAATCAAATCGGACGAGGATCAGGCAGGACTACAAAGAGACCTGGACAGGCTACAAGCCTGGTCCAGCAACTGGCTCCTTGAGTTTAACCCTGCCAAATGCAAAGTCATGAAGATTGGGGAAGGGCAAAGAAGACCGCAGACACAATATAGTTTAGATGGCCAAAGTCTGCATACCTCACTCAAGGAAAAAGATCTGGGGGTGAGTATAACACAGAGCATATCTCCTGAGGCGCTCATCAATCAGATAACTGCTGCAGCATACGGGCGCCTGGCAAACCTACGGATAGCGTTCCGATACCTCAGTAAGGATTCGTTCAAGACTCTGTATACCATTTACGTCAGGCCCATACTGGAGTATGCAGCACCAGTTTGGAATCCACACCTGGTCAAGCACGTCAAGAAATTAGAGAAAGTGCAAAGGTTTGCAACAAGACTAGTCCCATAGCTACGGGGATTGTCCTACGAAGAAAGGTTGAGGGAAATCGGCCTGACGACACTGGAGGACAGGAGGGTCAGGGGAGACATGATAACGACATATAAAATACTGTGCGGAATAGACAAGGTGGACACAAACGGGATGTTCCAGAGAAGGGACACAGACACAAGAGGTCACAATTGGAAGTTGAAGACTCAGATGAATCAAAGGGATGTTAGGAAGTATTTCTTCAGTCATAGAGTAGTCAGGCCGTGGAATAGCCTAGAAAGTGACGTAGTGGAGGCGGGAACCATACATAGTTTTAAGGCGAGGTATGATAGAGCTCATGGGGCAGGGAGAGAGAGGACCTAGTAGCAATCAGCGAAGAGGCGGGGCCAGGAGCTGTGACTCGACCCCTGCAACCACAAATAGGTGAGTTCAAATAGGTGAGTACACACACTGGCGGGGCCAGGAGCTAGGACTCGACCCCTGCAACCTCAACTAGGTGAGTACAACTAGGTGAGTATACACTCACACACACACAGTATTTCTTCCGTCATAGAGTTGTCAGAAAGTGGAATAGCCCAGCAAGTGAGGTAGTGGAGGCAGGAACCATACATAGCTTTAAAATGAGGTATGATAAAGTTCATGGAGCAGGGAGAGAGAGGACCTAGAAGCATTCATTGAAGAGGTGGTGGCCAGGAGCTGAATCTCGACCCCTGCTACCACAGTTAGGTGAGTACATACATACACACTCACACACACACACACACACACACACGCACACACAATCACATACATACACACACATACACACACACACACACACACACACAAACATACACACTAATGCTGTATTTTGTATATGTGAATGACATGGTGGAAGGGACAGACTCAGACGAGTCCCTATTTGCAGATGATGTGAAGTTAATAGGGTGAGTTAAATCGGATGAGGCTCAGGCAGGACTACAAAGAGACCTGGAGATGTTGCAAGCTTAGTCTAGCAACTGACTCCTTGAATTTAACCCCGCCAAATGCAACATCATGAAGTTCGGGGAAGGGCAAAGAAGACCTCAGACAGAGTACAGGCTATGTAGCCAAAGACTTCAAGCCTCATTGAAGACTCTATACACGGTATACGCCAGGTCCATACTTGAAAATGCAGCACCATTTTGGAACCCACACCTGGTCAAGAAATTAGAGAAAGTGCAAAGGCTTGCAACAAGACTAGTTTCAGAGCTACGAAGAAAGATTAAGGGAAATCGGCCTTACGACACTGGAGGACAGGCGAGTTAGGGGAGACATGATAACGACATACAAAATACTGCGAGGAATTGACGGGGTGGAGAGAGACTGAATGTTCCAGAGATTGGAGACAGAAACAGAGGGTCACAGTTGGAAGTTGAAGACTCAGATGAGTCAAAGAGATGTCAGGAAGTATTTCTTCTGCCATAGAGTTGTCAGGGAATGGAAAAGTCTGGCAAGTGACGTAGTGGAGGCGGGAACCATACATAGCTTTACGACGAGGTATTATAAAACTCACGAAACATTGAGATAGATGACCCAGTAGCCATCAGCGAAGATGCGGAGGTAGGAGCTGTGAATCGACCCCTGCAACCACAAATAGGTGAGTACACACACACACACACTCAAATATACCTCTTGATCAAAGAGGCTAACCAAGTCAAGAGTGAACAGGGTTTAGTGTAAATACTTCGAGAGGATTCCAGTGTAGCGAGAAAACATTCCAGTGCATCGTTTCAACACTACCTCTGGGAAGTGTTGTGCAGCTTGTGTGCAGCCGGTATTGTCCCGGCCCGGGTCTTGTTCAGCTGGTGACCCAGCATCAATGTTGAGGAGTGGTGGTAGTGGAGAAGACGGCCGCGGGTGGGTGTGTAGGGTGAGGCCTACACTGTGCCTGGGCACTGACCAAGATTATCGTATATACAAACCTCGACTTCCTTCATAAACACACCCACCTCCAGCACCATGCGCCATGCTTCCAGTTTACTTAAAGATAAATACGTGTCGATGCATGGAATAATAAGAGGTATAGGTTGTGGGAAACCGTGACCAACCAGTGCTCCCTCTCCCACGCCCCCACGCCACGGGGGGGGGATTAGAGGCGTGGGGGATAGGTGAATGAAAGGAATCTTCATATTCAGTGTTATACAGTGCATATTCCCTCATCCCTAACTATGTGCAATGGAAATAAACAATGTTATGTTTATTATAAGTAAAACAGAGCGAACAACATAAATTGTGTAAGCCCTTGTGTATCAATGTACGTCAAGTGTACAGTGATTGCCCGCGCCTTCCCTATCCAAATCCCTAATATTGAGGCTGCAACCCCCTCTGTAGAAGTCAGTGTTCCCTCCCAGCCCCTCATGCCTCACTAGGCAACATATGTGAAATTTACTACCTCCTCCACGCACCATACACCCTCGTTGCGTCCACTGATGACTTTCTACACAACCTTGCTCCACCCAACATGTCCTTACTCCTACCTACAGTCTAGCCAGCTAGACTACAGTCTAGCAAGCTAGCTTCAGGAGGAAGCTAGCAGCCAAAGAAATGACACGGCCTGCAATGCTAGGAGAGGCGTCAGTCGTGTTTACAGGCTCACGGTCTCAACATTAATGGTTTACTCCGCAATCATGGTAGCTGCCCAAGTTCAGGATGTCCTCCAGTGGAAAGGGAAGACTTACAGGCACTTCAAACACCTGAACACACTCCACCAGACCTAATCTTCTCAGATAAATTCATAGATGAAATTAAAGCAACAGCTACCAGGACACTCACACATATTCCCAAAGCAGCTCGTTCACACGCAGATGAGAAACTCACAGACCTCTTGAAAAAAGTAAACGATGGTTCCACTATCCTAAATGCTCCATCAGCACAACTTACTATTTTTTAGCAATGTCTACTTAGCTCTGCCGGAAAGAGGTGGAAAGTTGCTAGCCACGACCATCATTAAATCTTTAAGAGACTGTTCCAGAACTGACAACCTCATTCGCTTTCCACTTCAATGCAAAAATTGGAGAGACGGACCTCCCATAATCGTTCCACTGACAGTAAAAAAATCTACTACTACTACCTACTACTACTACTACTACCACCACCACTAACTCTTCCTGCCTATATATACCCGTTCTGCTCCACTTCTCGTTAGTGTGACTTTGTAAATGGTCCAAGTCGGGCTGAAACGTTGTCGTAAGCTCCTCTCTTCTATGTGCGGGTTATTTGTGTATCGTTCCAGTCACGGTATTGTGCCTTTTTTTTTGTTACCTACGAATCAGCCATGGTTCGGCTTTCGTTGTAGAGAAGCTACTACAGCTAAGTGCAAGGCTTGGAGAAGGTATAAGAGGCATCCCACTATCTATATCAGGAACCTGCACAGGCAAACCTATAGGCAAATGAGAGAAGTTCAAAAATGGGCCATCTCTAAATGGGAGGTTGACACTAAAAGACAGCTGGCGTCAGGTGGGGTGGGCTCCAAAAGCTGGTGGTCCTTGGTCAAGGATCGACAAGGTTATTCACCTGATGTAATTATTCCACCTCTGAATCGAAGGATGGGGCCATCTCTTCTAGCAGTCAGGAGAAAGCTGAGCTTTTTGCCGAACACTTTACTGTGAAGATGCAAGTTCTTGATGCAGCCGCAAGAACTGAGTCAAAGTTGTGAGTGGTGACACTAAGACAGAATGAAGTGTATCAATTTTCTTCTTAAATCACTGAACCGAGAAAAGACTGTGGGCTCAGATATGTTGAGCCTAAGAATGCTGAGTAGATGTGCTGACCAGCTAGTAGCTCCTTAAACTCTCATCTATCAGCACTGTCTAGTACAGTGTAAATGGCCTTCTCCGTAGAAAGAATCCCTGTTCACAAAAAAAAAGAGCAGAGCAGAAATCAGCAGCTGCAGACTGGTGTTACTCCTGTCAATCATTATCAAGAATCTTGAAACAATAATATCACGGCAGATGACAGAGTTTCACGATTACCACTTACATATTTGTGACCGTCAATATGGCTTCGGAAAAAGTTACTCTGCTCTGATCTGTTGTTAAACCTCTCTGTAGCATGCAAAGAGTATGTATCCTTTATTCGGCCCATGTATGCACTCTCATTAAAAGGCTACCTCCAAAACTAGCGAACCCAGTGCTAAGGGCCAGACGATGGGGCCCCATTGTCCGATCAGTATCTAGGTTCAGCCAATGAGAAGGTGGGCCTGGCAATTGTGGAGGTGGTGTGGTCACCACTCACGTTTCTGCCCTTGTCATTTCCATTCTAGAGCTAGTTGAATACGGTTGTCCATTCTTTCTCCAGGCTGTGTCTTTGCCTCTTGATTTTACCGTGTTGTACACATATTTCCAACTGTATATAATGTACATACTTGTAAATAGGTGAAGGAAAATATAATTCAAAGTCATTCAGCTGTGTTTGTTCTGTTCCTTGTTCCCATTTACATCCAAGATAACAGGCCTTTTTGTTCCTGGATTGTAATAATCTTTAAGTGGCACCAGACACTGGATGAATCCAAGTCAGCTGTGTAGTAGCACTACGCATTGCTGGTGCCTTTGGTCTAGTATGACACTAAGGATTCTTGACAAAACTGCAAGCACTGGGAATTCCAGGCTCTACACTACGTCTTCTCGGTGATTACCTTCAAGGTAGATCTCTAAGCAAAATTCTCAACGGGACAGAGTCAGTAAGACATCCTATTGGTGCAGAGAGTTCCACAGGGAAGTATGTATGTATTATGTTCGCCAAGACCGTAGTACTAGCAGGGATCTGAATCTTGCGATGACCCATCTCTGGCTCCCGAGCGAGAAAGGTTTCTACAATGATGCGAAGTATGCTGCTCAAACACTCTTCTGGTCAGTTCAACTGGTGCATCTCATAAGCGACAACACCACATGTACTCCTAACTGTGGACACTAGCGAGGAGGAAGATATGTCGTTATCACGGGTAACAGCTTGTCTGGTTCGTTGACTCCATGGTACACTAATGTGGCCACAGTCATATCTGGGTCCTCTTCGGGAGGGAATATCAGTCCTAGTTGCCTCCGGAGTGTCTCAGTAACTTCGCACTCCAGAAGATAGTGTGTCAGGGGCCGCTGGCCAGCGTGCTGACAGTATTGGCACATCTCCTCCTCAGCCTTGTCTACCATCATCTTGGCTGTGGGAAAGCCCAAACGAAGCCGATGGATGGCGGTAAACTGCGCTCTGGACCAGCTTCTGTCATATGGAGGGGGTTCTCCCTGAGTCGCTGCTCGGTACCACTGTTGAGATGGGGTGTCACCTAAAACCTCCCCCATAAGTTTCATGGCTCTGGCAGCCACCAGTTTGGTCTGTCGTACGCCAAGACCGTAGTACTAGCACGGATCTCAATCTTGCGATGACCCATCTCTGGCTCCCGAGCGAGAAAGGTTTCTACAATGATGCGAAGTATGCTGCTCAAACACTCTTCTGATCAGTTCAACTGGTGCATCTCATAAGCGACAACACCACATGTACTCCTAACTGTGGACACTAGCGAGGAGGAAGATATGTCGTTATCACGGGTAACAGCTTGTCTGGTTCGTTGACTCCATGGTACACTAATGTGGCCACAGTCATATCTGGGTCCTCTTCGGGAGGGAATATCAGTCCTAGTTGCCTCCGGAGTGTCTCAGTAACTTCGCACTCCAGAAGATAGTGTCAGGGGCCGCTGGCCAGCGTGCTGACAGTATTGGCACATCTCCTCCTCAGCCTTGTCTACCATCATCTTGGCTGTGGGAAAGCCCAAACGAAGCCGATGGATGGCGGTAAACTGCGCTCTGGACCAGCTTCTGTCATATGGAGGGGGTTCTCCCTGAGTCGCTGCTCGGTACCACTGTTGAGATGGGGTATCACCTAAAACCTCCCCCATAAGTTTCATGGCTCTGGCAGCCACCAGTTTGGTCTGTCGTAGGCTGATGGGGACAGTAATCTCAACATGTGGATAGTCTGTTGCTGCCACAGGGAAGTGTGCTTGGGCCATTGTTATGGAATGTCTACTTCAATGACCTTCATCTCATCCCAGAATCCCATGCATATGCAGACGTCTGTTCTCTGACGTTTACTTATAAGAACATAAGAACATAAGAAAGAAGGAATACTGCAACAGGCCTACTGACCCATGCAGAGCAGGTCCATGTCTCCCCTCCCCCGGATTAGACCAATGACCCACCCCCCGGATTATCCCAATGACCCACCCAGTCTGGTCATCCTCACTCAAGGATGGAGCACTGTACCAGACCCAGCAGCACAAGCTAGTCAGGTCCAACTCACACCCACCCACACACACTCATGTATTTATCTAACCTATTTTTAAAACTACACAACGTTTTAGCCTCAATAACTGTACTCGGGAGCTTGTTCCACTCATCCACAACTCTATTACCAAACCAGTGCTTTCCTATATCCTTCCTGAATCTGAATTTTTCCAACTTGAAACCATTGTTGCGAGTTCTGTCTTGGCTGGACATTTTCAGCACACTATTTACATCCCCTTTATTTTTTTCCTGTTTTCTATTTATACACCTCGATCATATCCCCCCTAATTCTACGCCTTTCGAGAGAGTGCAGATTCAGGGCCTTCAGTCTATCCTCATAGGGAAGATTTCTGATACATAGGATCATCTTTGTCATCCTCTTTTGTACGTTTTCCAGAGCATTTATATCCATTCTGTAATACGGTGACCAGAACTGAGCAGCATAGTCTAAATGAGGCCTAACAAAGGATATTTAGAGTTGATTAGGCCTTATTTAGACTATGCTGCTCAGAAGGTAATGCCACCTGCTCTAAGTTATATCAATCACCAGCATACAGCTATATCAACCTAGGATAAACGATGGCAGGTCAGATTTGCTCCTGAGAAAGCATAAGTAATGATGGTTCCTAAGCAACATGGTGTTAATGCTAGAGCTGTGGTAAGAATGAATGAGAGTGTTCGTACCCGAGGAAGAGGTTAATATTCTTGGGGTGAAATCTGATCCAAAACTGACCATGAAGAATCGCGTTGTGAATCTTGCAAACATGTCATCCAGGAAGCTCACAGCGCTTCGACGTATCTCGCATCTGCTCGACAGCAAAGGTTGCAAGATTCTGTTAGCATAAATACGCTCACACCTTGAGTATGCTTTACTTTCTTGGATTGCCTACCGTCTCATCTACTGCTTCTTGGCAGAATAGAGAACAGACTTAGACGACTCATCTCTCGCCTGGACCCAGCCTGGATAGATCTGCAATTTCAGCAGAGCCATCAATACCAGAGGAATGTGGTTGACCTTACTGTTATGTATAAGGCCAGTTTTGTCAGAGTACCACACTTGGCTCCACTCCTAGAACAGCGAGAAGTGAGCTTCAACACAACAAGACGAGCAGGAAGCAGCAAGCAGCAACTTCACTCTGACTGTGCCCCTCTCCAGAACATCAATTCATCTGACATCATTTATTCCTAGGATGACTTGAATCTGGAAGATGTTCGTACAGCATAATGATATCAACGAAATAAAGTCAGTTGATCAAACGAAATTGTTGTCTCACAGATGGCTCCAACTTTATCCTGTTCCATACTTTTATGTATCATAACAATAAAAATGCTTTCAAATGAGCTGATACAGGTAACAGCTCTTAGCTTGCAAGTAAAGTTAGGAAACCTTAGAGAGAGAGAGAGAGAGAGAGAGAGAGAGAGAGAGAGAGAGAGGAGAGGAGAGAGAGAGAGGAGAGAGAGAGAGAGAGAGAGAGAGAGAGAGAGAGAGAGAGAGAGAGAGAGAGAGAGAGAGACTGTTTTCCTGCCATCACCATTAACAAAGAGGAACCATGTATGTGTCCACACAATTGGAAGTAACATCACCAATAGAGACAATGTACGTATTCTCACCATGAGCGGCTTAACAACCAACAAAGACGGTCGGTGCTCCACGAATATCAGGCGTCATGTCCAACTTATCTTCCTTACACCTCGGAGACGCTAGCAATGTGTTTTTATGTCGAGAGAACCCAGCAGCAAACGCATTCTTTCTCTGCCAAAAACACCAACGAAAGAATTGTTTAAAGCAAAAATGGGACAAGAGGGACTCGCTTACGTCGTGCATTTTTATGTGTGCGCTTCGTTTATTTATTCTACTATTTTTTATCAGAAGTTTTGTTTCACCTCCAGATATATATTTTCTATTCATTCTTTCAATTTCGTGTATCCTCATCAATTTAACTTGGATTTATTCCTATATAACGTTTTGTATGGATCCATAATCTCAGTGTATCTTTTTGTTTTTCATATATTTATTCATTTGTGGTTCCATTTTAAAAGTGCATGTCTTTATTTTTCCCAAATTTACGTTATTGCAGTA
>NW_027196754.1:72500-79719 GCF_038502225.1 Cherax quadricarinatus
CTGGAAACTGGGCAACTACCTGAGGTATGGAAGACGGCAAATGTAGTTCCCATTTTTAAAAAAGGAGACAGAAAAGAGGCACTAAACTATAGACCTGTGTCATTGACGTGTATAGTATGCAAAATTATGGAGAAGATTATCAGGAGGAGAGTGGTGGAGCACCTGGAACGGAACAGGAGTATAAATGCCAACCAGCACGGATTCACGGAAGGCAAATCCTGTGTCACAAACCTTCTGGAGTTTTATGATAAAATAACAGAAGTAAGACAAGAGAGAGAGGGGTGGGTTGATTGCATCTTCTTGGACTGCAAGAAGGCCTTTGACACAGTTCCTCACAAGAGATTAGTGCAGAAGCTAGAGCATCAGGCGCATATAACAGGAAGGGCACTGCAATGGATCAGAGAATACCTGACAGGGAGGCAACAACGAGTCATGGTACGTAATGATGTATCACAGTGGGCACCTGTGACGAGCGGGGTCCCACAGGGGTCGGTCCTAGGACCAGTGCTATTTTTGGTATATGTGAACGACATGACGGAAGGGTTAGACTCAGAAGTGTCCCTGTTTGCAGATGATGTGAAGTTAATGAGGAGAATTAAATCTGATGAGGACCAGGCAGGACTTCAAAGAGACCTGGACAGACTGGACACCTGGTCCAGCAAATGGCTTCTCGAATTTAATCCTGCCAAATGCAAAGTCATGAAGATGGGGGAGGGGCACAGAAGACCACAGACAGAGTATAGGCTAGGTGGCCAAAGACTGCAAACCTCACTCAAGGAAAAAGATCTTGGGGTGAGTATAACACCGAGCATGTCTCCGGAAGCACACATCAATCAGATAACTGCTGCAGCATATGGGCGCCTGGCAAACCTGAGAACAGCATTCCGATACCTTAGTAAGGAATCATTCAAGACACTGTACACCGTGTATGTCAGGCCCATACTGGAGTATGCAGCACCTGTTTGGAACCCGCACTTGATAAAGCACGTCAAGAAACTAGAGAAAGTACAAAGGTTTGCGACAAGGTTAGTTCCAGAGCTAAGGGGAATGTCCTATGAGGAAAGATTAAGGGAAATCGGCCTGACCACACTGGAGGACAGGAGGGTCAGGGGAGACATGATAACGACGTATAAAATACTGCGTGGAATAGACAAGGTGGACAAAGACAGGATGTTCCAGGGAGGGGACACAGAAACAAGAGGCCACAATTGGAAGTTGAAGACACAAATGAGTCAGAGAGATAGTAGGAAGTATTTCTTCAGTCATAGAGTTGTAAGGCAGTGGAATAGCCTAGAAAATGACGTAGTGGAGGCAGGAACCATACACAGTTTTAAGACGAGGTTTGATAAAGCTCATGGAGCGGAGAGAGAGAGGGCCTAGTAGCAACCGGTGAAGAGGCGGGGCCAGGAGCTAGGACTCGACCCCTGCAACCACAAATAGGTGAGTACACACACACACACACACACACACACACACACGCAAACACACACACATAAACACACACACACAAACACACACACACAAACACACACACACACGCACACACACACACACACACACGCACACACACACAAACAAACTCACACACACACACATACACACACGCACATACACACACATGAACACACACACAAACACACATACACACAAACACACACACAAACACACACACACACACACACACACACACACACACACACACACACACACACACACACACACACACACACACACACACACACACACACACACACATTGCCAGACTCACACATACACTCCCCCCTCCCCCACCGACATCTCATTCCTTCACCTGATCCCTCCCCTCCCTCTTTCACCCTCCCCCTCTCCACCTCTCCCTTCTTCCCCCTCTCCCTCTCCCATTCATCCACTTGCTTCACTCTCCTTCCCACTCCCCCTTCCCACTACTCCCCCACATAGCCACAGTTCCTCCTCTACCTCCCCCCCCCACACTCTGACATACTCAATACTAACCTAACATACAGAATTACACAGGTTTCCCACTCTGAGGCAATCAGGATAAAACAAAAATGGGTTGCCAGAGAGCAACAAGAAAAACCAAGGGACAGGAGGAGGAAACCGCAAAGGAAGATTGGGCAGCAGAGCTCACAAAAAGGGAACATGAATGGGAAAAGAAACTAGAAAAACTTAGCATGAGAATGGAAGAGAGGATAGACATGGAAAGCATGAAGTGGGAGGTGCAAGTCAAAGCAGCAGAGCCCAGGATACAGAGTTTAGAAGAGGAACTGAAAAATCTGAAACAGCCTAAAGAACTAAAGAACATTTTGGGATTGACAACAGAGACTGCTACCTCAGTCACAAATAAGGGGACTGTAGGGAAAGAAGGAGCAAAACTGCATGTAGAAGCTCAATCAGTGGAGACTGTAGTAAATGAAAGAGCTAAGCTATATGTTGAGGCCCTAACAGACCACAGCAGAGCCCAGGGAAAGCCGAGAAGGGAAAATGACAGGCCACTGAGCCCAAGTACATTAGCTAGTGAAACTGAAGAAAGGAAAGCTGCAATGGAGGAAATCAAATTGAATGAGGGGATACACAGGGATATGCAGTGGGAGAATGAAAGGGTGAGGTCAGTCTTTGTGTATGGGCTCCAGGAAGTTGAAGGGGAAACATATGAAGCAAGAAAACAAGGGGGAAAAAAAAGCAATTGAAAGCATCATGAAAGCAATAGGAGAAGACGACATGACCCAGCTGGAAAATTTTCAGAGAATAGGGGGGTTTGTAAAAAAAAGAACCCGGCCAGTGAAAGTGACCTTCAAGGCAGAATCGACTCGGAACAGGATCCTGCAGGAGAAAGCACGATTAAGGGACATGCCGGCATACAGGAAGGTGTATCTCGACCGTGACAGAACACAAGCAGAAAGGCAGAAACAGAGAGAGATGGTACAAAGGCGAAAGGAGGAAAGAGAGGGGATGGAGAAGACAGACAGGAGATCCCAGACACAGGAAGATCAAATACAGCCTCCCTCACAACTTCCTATAGAAGCCTCCCAACCAGTTCAACCCCAGTGCAACCAAACACTCTAAACCAAAACACCCATGCCACATCCAATGCCCCCACCCACTGCATTACAAACTCCAGCCCCACAGCAACCACCCATAGTTCCTTATCAGGTCTCCCACTTCCCCAACCCCAATACACCTCCCAGACCACAATCTCAGAAAAGAAGTTGAAGGTGTGGTATACAAATGCAGATGGAATAACAAATAAGTATGAGGAGTGGCACGAAAGAATCAAGGAGACATCCCCAGACATAATAGCACTCACAGAAACAAAACTCACCAGAATAATAACAGATTCAATCTTTCCATCCGGATATCAAATCCTCAGGAAAGACAGAGGGAGGAGAGGGGGAGGAGGAGTTGCACTGCTCATTAAAAAACAGTGGGGGTTTGAGAAAATGGAAGGAATGGATGGCACGGGCGAAAGGGACTACTTAGTAGGAACAATCCAGTCTGAGGGACATAAGGTGATAATTGCAGTAATGTACAACCCACCACAGAACTGCAGGAGGCCAAGAGAAGAATACGATGAGAGCAACAGAGCAATGGTCGACACACTAGCCGAGGTGGCCAGGAGAGCACACATGGGGGGAGCAAAGTTACTAGTTATGGGTGATTTCAATCACAAGGAGATTGACTGGGAAAACCTGGAGCCCCATGGGAGTCCCGAAACATGGAGAGCCAAGATGATGGATGTGGTACTGGAAAACCTCATGCATCAACATGTTAGAGACACTACCAGAGAGAGAGGAGAGGATGAACCAGCAAGACTGGACCTTGTATTCACCTTGAGTAGTTCTGACATCGAGGATATCATGTATGAAAGGCCCCTGGGAGCTAGTGATCATGTGGTTCTGTGCTTCGAATACATAGTTGAGCTCCAAGTGGAGAGAGCAGCAGGAATAGGGTGGGAAAATCAAAACTACAAAAGGGGGAACTACTCAGGCTTGAGGAACTTCTTTCAAGACATTCAGTGGGAGAGGGAACTGACAGGAAAACCAGTACAAGAAATGATGGACTATGTGGCAACAAAATGCAAGGAGGCAGAGGAGAGGTTTGTTCCCAAGGGAAACAGAAATAATGGGAAGAACAGAACGAGTCCTTGGTTCACCCAAAGGTGTAGGGAGGCAAAAACTAGGTGTACTAGAGAATGGAAAAGGTACAGAAGGCAGAGAACTCAGGAAAACAAAGAGATTAGTGAAGAGCCAGAAACGAATATGCACAGATAAGAAGGGTGGCTCAGCGGCAATACGAAAATGACATAGCATCGAAAGTCAAGACTGACCCGAAGCTGTTGTACAGCCACATCAGGAGGAAAACAACAGTCAAAGACCACGTAATCAGACTGAGGAAGGGTGATGGGGAATTCACAAGAAACGACCGGGAGGTATGTCAGGAGCTCAACACAAGATTTAAAGAAGAATTTACAGTGGAAACCTGTAGGACTCCAGGAAATCAGAGCAGGGGGGTGCACCAGCAAGTGCTGGATGAGGTACATATAACCAAGGAGGAGGTGAAGAAGCTGCTATGCGAACTTGACACCTCAAAGGCGGTGGGACCAGACAACATCTCTCCATGGGTCCTTAAAGAGGGAGCAGAGACATTGTGTGTACCATTAACAAAGATCTTCAACACATCATTTGAAACTGGGCAACTCCCCGAGGTATGGAAGATGGCAAATGTAGTCCCAATTTTTAAAAAGGGAGACAGACATGAGGCACTAAACTACAGACCTGTATCACTAACGTGTATAGTATGCAAGGTCATGGAGAAGATCATCAGGAGGAGAGTGGTGGAGCACCTGCAAAGAAACAAGTGTATAATTGACAACCAGCATGGTTTCAGGGAGGGAAAGTCCTGTGTCACAAACCTATTAGAGTTTTATGACAAGGTGACAGAAGTAAGACAAGAGAGAGAGGGGTGGATCGACTGCATTTTTTTGGACTGCAAGAAGGCCTTCGACACAGTTCCTCGCAGGAGGTTACTGCAAAAGCTAGAGGATCAGTCACACATAACAGGAAAGGCACTACAATGGATAAGAGAATACCTTACAGGGAGGCAACAACGAGTCATGGTACGTGACGAGGTGTCAAAGTGGGCGCCTGTGACAAGCGGGGTTCCACAGGACACAGCCCTAGGACTGTGCTGTTCTTGGTATATGTGAATTACATAACGGAAGGGATAGACTCAGAAGTGTCCTTGTTTGCGGACGATGTGAAGTTAATGAGAAGAATCAAATCGGATGAGGATCAGGCAGGACTACAAAGAGACCTGGACAGGCTACAAGCCTGGTCCAGCAACTGGCTCCTTGAGTTTAACCCCGCCAAATGCAAAGTCATGAAGATTGGGGAAGGGCAAAGAAGACCGCAGACACAATATAGTTTAGATGGCCAAAGTCTGCAAACCTCACTCAAGGAAAAAGATCTGGGGGTGAGTATAACACCGAGCATATCTCCTGAGGCGCACATCAATCAGATAACTGCTGCAGCATACGGGCGCCTGGCAAACCTACGGATAGCGTTCCGATACCTCAGTAAGGAGTCGTTCAAGACTCTGTATACCATTTACGTCAGGCCCATACTGGAGTATGCAGCACCAGTTTGGAATCCACACCTAGTCAAGCACGTCAAGAAATTAGAGAAAGTGCAAAGGTTAGCAACAAGACTAGTCCCAGAGCTACGGGGATTGTCCTACGAAGAAAGGTTGAGGGAAATCGGCCTGACGACACTGGAGGCCAGGAGGGTCAGGGGAGACATGATAACGACATATAAAATACTGCGCAGAATAGACGAGGTGGACTGTTATGCAGGGTTCTGCATGACATCGTAATGTACATATAGTGGAGAAGTGTGCCATAATAATATGAATGTTATAATTGTAAAGAATAATTTTATAATTCATAATGTGCTTTTGGAGGTACTGTAAAGTACTCTAACTGTAATTATAAAGAAATTCTGTTAATGATTTATTTTCCAAGGATGTTTGGGTACGCAGAATAAGCGTGGTTAGAGAGTCACGTGACGTTAGCATGGGGTGTAGAGGCTGGCGTCGGAGATGCTGTGTATTTAAGATAAGTTTGTAGTTGTACACTTATTTTGTTTATCCAACTCAAGCCATAGGCTCTCATATGGCTTACCTATATGTTCCCCCAGGCTCTGACATTGTCAGGGTGCTGTGGGAAGAGTGAGGAAATAAGATATGAGGTTTGTAGTGTAATGACGGCCTGACGCTGACGAAGCCTAGTGGTTATGGTGGCTGGACCTCCAGCCAGCTGTTGTGTGTACCCTCATTTGGGCGTTTAGGATTAAGGTTTTTCTGTTATGTTATGTTATGGTGACTAAATAGATATATTTTCCTAATTGGGATTTTTGCCTAACCCTCTGTTACCCAACCCCTTGAAGTATACATACCAGTTTAGCGCTTTCTGTTTTTACTGGGATAGCCCTGGGAGGCCTATTTGGGCTTGAGATGTGTGTAACTTTTACCTTTGCCTTTAGACCAGGCTCAAGCCCCCAGCTATCCCACATTTTTGCGTAACATGGGGGCCTGTATATGGGAGAATTATCAAATTTTATGTGGTAATTCAAGTTTGCAACCTGGAAAGTCAATAATCATTCTTTACTGGGTTGGTCAGAGGAAGCATTCACTATAACACTCACACTAAAATAATAATTTACCTTTGTTTTTAATATTGCTGGTTTTTAGGGTGTTATTATTAATTAATACCCTGTGAATAATTTACTTTTGTGTGCAACATTGCTAGTTTTTAGGGTGTTATTATTAATTAATACCCTGTGAATAATTTACTTTTGTTTGCAACATTGCTAGTTTTTAGGGTGTTATTATTAATTAATACCCTGTGAATAATTTACCTTTCTGTATAATATTGCTGGTTTTAGGGTGTTATTATTAATTAATACTCTATAAATCATTTACCTTTCTGAGCCAATTGTTGATTTTTAGTGTTATTAATACTTGATATTTTGTGCATAATTTACCCTTGCAGGTACAATCTTGCTGATCTTTAGGGGGATATGCTTACCTAAATTTCTGGAAATAATTTACCTTTGCAAGTGCAGTAGCTCTTATTTTTTTTTCTGCCAGGGTTGTCTTTTTGTGTGCAATCCTGTTTAATTTGAGGGAGTCAAATGACAACTCCTTGTGAATATACTACTTCAGT
>NW_027196755.1:2500-79680 GCF_038502225.1 Cherax quadricarinatus
AATTAACAGTGCAAACATTCCTAGCACTAAAATAACATTTTCTCTGTTCCTTAGTCATGTCTCCAGGACCCTCTTATATTATGCTTGCTTTTCATTTTGAATTTTTATTCACACAAAAAAAAAATAGAAGATTTACTGTTATGCAGGCTATTGCATTATTATAAAATGGTATAAGTAATATCAGTGCATTTGTGTAAGCATATTAGACCCACCAGTTGACATGTATTGGACAAGTGACATGATATGTTTACTCTTGAGCATCAGCAAAAATCGAACATTTCTGCTACTTTGAGCTCAATTTCAAGGTACTTTTATTACGTAAACCATTGAAAATCATTTTTATTTCTGTAATATATCTTCCATTCTATTAAATGAGACCAAGAAAATGAGAATAAAACCATAAATACCCTACGAAAATATACTACAAAGTCGCTATTTTCAACCAAAAAGTCGCATTTTTTTCATTATGCACTGCATGCTGCAGGATTTTCTTCATACTGAGCACAATGATGACTCAGACCATTCTCTCATATGTAGGCCTACCAGCTATGTCCCGCAAGATTGGAAGCCACTAGAATTTTGGCATAGTATGTATTACGGGATAGACGCTGGCTTGCAAGCCGTAATATTACAGGGCCAAAAGTGAAAGGGTTAAAAGCTGAGTCAGTATTCTATATGGAGATTATTTATCACAATGACAAAGTCTGTTCTCAAAATGCTGAGGAATCCACAAATCATTGGAAGCAGACAAAACTTACACATATTACTGAAGTGTATTAGTGCTGGTAAAATTACTGACATTATGTTAAGTAAAAGGACACAAGTGCAACTGTGACATTTTACTGCAGCAATGTTTCACTCTCCAGGAGCTTTGTCAAGCAATAATGGCTTGACAAAGCTCCTGGAGAGTGAAATGTTGCCCCAATAAAATGTCACATTAGTTGCACTTGTGTCCTTTTACTTAACATTACTGAAGTGTGAAGTATCCAAAAAGTTGTGCATGTTAGTGGCTGTCTTTGTACTTAACAATACTTTATTACTTGTAAACTACATTTTGCATACCACAGAAAAAATAAACTAATTCCTACAAATTATTTTTGAACATACTTGCATAAATTTGTCTCTGCTTTGTTCCATGCCACAGACAAAGTTGAGGGGGATGGACTCAGAGATACAGTTGCGAGCTTGTCGTGAACTCTCCACATGGGTGGCGACCATATCCAGTGTCTGCTCAGTTAAAGGATACATGTGTAGCATGGCCGATGATATTTCATCACGTAAAAGCCACTTTATCTGAAATGCAATAAAACCATTATTTTTTGTTTTAGCAAACCGGCCGTCTCCCACCAAGGCAGGGTGACCCAAACAAAGAGAAAACACTTTCACCAACATTCACTCTATCACTGTCTTGCCAGAGGGGTGCTGATACTGCATTTCAAAATTTCAAATAACCCCACCCCTCCTTCAGAGTGCAGGCACTGTGCAAAATTATTATTCTAATTCTTTCTTTCAACACACCGGCCGTATCCCACCAAGGCAGGGTGGCCCAAAAAGAAAAACGAAAGTTTCTCTTAAATTTAGTAATTTACACGGGAGAAGGGGTTACTAGCCCCTTGTTCCCGGCAGTCGCCTCTTACAACACACATATCTTACGGAGGAAGAATTCTGTTCCACTTCCCCATGGAGATAAGAGGAAATAAACAAGAACAAGAACTAGAAAGAAAATAGAAGAATACCTAGAGGGGTGTGTAAATATATGCTTGTACGTGTATGTGTAGTGTGACCTAAGTGCAAGTAGAAGTAGCAAGACGTACCTGAAATCTTGCATGTTTATGAGACAGACAAAAGACACCAGCAATCCTACCATCATGTAAAACAATTACAGGTTTTCGTTGTACACTCACTTGGCAGGACGGTAGTACCTCCCTGGGCGGCTGCTGTTTACCAACCTACTACCTAGGTATTATTATTATTATTATTATTAATGCACTGGCTATCTCCTACCAAGGTAGGGTGACCCAAAAAAAGAAGAAATATTTCCACCATCATTCACTCTATCACCATCTTGCCAGAGGCATGCAGAAACTACAATTTAGATGCCCCTCCAAACTGCACTATCTCCACCCCTCCTTTAGAGTGCAGGCACTCTGAAGGATGGGTAGAGATAGCCAGGAACTGGTTAACCAGACTCAAGTCTGGCTAACCAGTTCCTCTGAATCCCTTCATAAATGTAATCCCTTCACCATATTTATGATGCAAAAACAGGGCAGTTGTTAGTACAAGGTTGGGTGGCTGGTCAACCAGGCTGTTGGTACTAGTAGCCTGCAGAGCTACAACAGCCATAACATTACTGTCATCCAACTCAGCAGACTTACTAACCTCGTCAACAGTAGATACGATGGCTTGATGCTGGTAATTGGGAAGGTGACCAAGTTGGTCTTCATTTTCCAGGTACCTGGACAACAAAACAAACTGTAGAATTAACTCTTATAAAAGTAAGATATACTTCTTGCCATTCCATTCCCTCCCTCTCTCTGTGCATGTGAGAGAATCACTCGCACATGCACGCACACACACACACACACACACACACACACACACACACACACACACACACACACACACACACACACACACACACACACACACACACACATATGCACAAAACAATTTAAGATGTAAATATGATATAATCTACAAAAAATAACTACGTAAATATAACACACTCCTCATCCATTTGCTCTCTCCATTACAAGAAGAATTATAACTGAAATTGCTAAAACAAAGTGAGATTTAACTTACGATTCATCCATATCTGATAATGAAGCACAGGTAGACTCTGATATGGACCTTGCTCGTTTTGGGTGCAATGATGATATAGAGCAAAAGCTGGTCGTGCGAGCCGATCTTGAGTCAGTCATGAACGTGAGCGACTCTCCCGTTGTCTTGGTGGCTAAGGTAGGAGGCAGTGTCATACACAAGACATCCAGTGTCACACTGACCAGGGAAAGATCCACTTCGCTGCCCCTCAGTGAATCCACAATTTCATCTGTTATCATAAAACACAGTTACCAATCAAACAAACTAATTTCTTTCTGTAGTGTTACAAAACATAGTTTACAGTAGGACTCCCGTATCTGTGGGGGATATGTTCCAAGACTTGCTGCAGATGCCCAAAACTGCAGATAGTAGCGAAACCTACATACAGTTGAACCTCGGCATATGAGTGCCCCACCATATAAGTTTTTCAGGATATGAGCAGTCACTCGGTCGATTTTTTGTTTCTGGATATGAGCAAAAATTTAGGATGCGAGCTCACCCCTCAACCTGGAGTTTACCTGGAGAGAGTTCCGGGGGTCAACGCCTCCGCGGCCCGGTCTGTGACCAGGCCTCCTTAGGTCAGTGTCCCAGGATGCGACCCACACCAGTCGACTAACACCCAGGTACCCATTTTACTGATGGGGAACGTAGACAACAGGTGGAAAGAAACACGTCCAATGTTTCTACTCTGGCTGGGAATCGAACCCAGGCCCTCACCGTGTGAAGCGAGAGCGTTAACCACCAGGCCACCAGACCCACCAGAGGGAGGTTCCTTGACGCTGGTGAGGGGCTCTTGATCTAGGGAATTGGATCTGTGCTCCAGTTCCATAAATTAAAAATAATAATAATAATGAGCGAATTGCAGAACACCACCACTAGGTGACACAGCCATCGCCACAACATCAGTTGAGTTGTGCAATGTGTTTATTTCACCGTGGAAGCATTTCTTGTGTTATTATTGCCAAATGTCTTTTTTCTAACTATGGGTTCTAAGAAAGTAAGTGCAAAGGACAGTGCTGAGAAGAAAAAGAGGATGATGTCCATGGCAGCAGGAGCTAGTAGAAAGTAGCCTATCTTCCACTCTCCACCTCCACCAGTATACGTACACTTTATAAAACCACTTTATTTCTTTACATTCTCTATTATGTTTTCATACAATATTTCTTATTTATGAAACTAGTGTAGTTAGCCTCACAAACACTCCATTTTCTCTTATAATAAAAGCATGGGAAGATATAGTCAGAGAAGGAGAGGGAATGAATGCCACTGCCACCACTCACCATATTATGGCCTAGTGTATTCATTCTGGAGTATATATCATGTTTCTATGTTAATTATATTGTTTATTATGTTAATACTTAAATGGTCCAAAAGTATATATACATTCTCTCGCGTAGTGCCCCAAACGTATATATACGTTTTCTTTGTCATTCATTCAACATTGGCACAATAAGCCTGAGTCGCCTAGACATGAGAGAATGGGTGTGCGCACTCACTGTGCACCATATGAAAAAAACTGGGGACGCCTGGGTACCATATGCTCTTTTTTCCTATTAAAAAAAAAATTTTTTTTTTCTCAAAAGACTCGGGGCGCTACGCGAGAGAACGTATATATACATTTGGACCGTTTAAGGGTTAAATCAGATGAATAGTGACAGATAAATAAGCCGTAGAGTTGATATTAGCGCCATACTGAAGTATTTTTGTCCTGTCTCCCAAGAGCAAGAATTCTGCTGGAACGGATTAATGGCATTTCAATTAATTTAAATGAGGAAAATTGACTCAGCATACAAGCAGATCAGGATATGAGCAAGGTTACGGAACGGATTAAACTTGTAAGCCAAGGTTCCACTGTATAAGTAGTTTTTTCTTTACATACATACATACATATGATAAAGGTTAACGATAAATTACGCACAATAATTAGCACTTTTTCACTGATGGGAAACACTTCACGACTTCTCTTAGACTTTGAAGAACTGCCACCATCACTGCTTTTGCACTAGGGAGCCATTATTAAGCAAATTAAGGGTTATTTTCAGGCCAGGGTAAACCGAGGATAACTGAAACCACGGAAACTAGACCCACAGATAAGGCAGTCTACCTTACATGTAATAAAATACTGCCAAGCACAAAAGAAAGTCACTAGAATGAAGAGCATTTCCGGCAGACTAATACCAATGTTTACACACTACTTAAGAACCAGACATAGTTTTTTTAATGTGCAAAAGGGAGGTAGCTAAGTGAACATTAGTACAATTTCAAGTATGCATTTATACATGGTTTCTTCCAACATCATCCTCTTTAGTATTTCTGGCTAAATCACACACAAATATTTTTTAACATTCCGGCCATCTTCCACCGAGGTTGGGTGACCTGACAAAGAAGAAAACACTTTCACTGTCACTCGTTTAATCACTGCCTTGTCAGAAGGGCACCAACATCAGATAACCCTCCAAACTGCTACATCCTCACTTCTCCTTTGTATGGACTGTTGAAGCCACTGTGTGGCGAAACGTTTCCTCAATAAAGATAGCCAAGAGTTGCACACGTGTCTAATTTATCAACATGTCGGCTCTCTGAACCATTCATCTACAATCCTGTCAGACACTGCAACTTGTTGGGATCTTAATACTTGGGAATTCTTCGCTTGCCTAACCCTTGGGCATGACCTACTTCCACATTGGACAAATGTGACACCACCTACGACTGCTGCACCTTTCCTGCCTACTATATAAGCTACTTCGCAGATATGCTGTATTCTACTCAAGATTGATGGACTGACCACATCGACTCAAGGTTGAGGGACTGATTACCTCATTCTCCTCCTGTTCTTCCCGTTTCTCCTTTGTATGGACTGATGAAGCCACTGTGTGGCGAAACGTTTCCTCAATAAAGATACCCAAGAATTGCATATGTGTCTAATTTATCAACGTGTCGGTTCTCTGAACCATTTGTCTACACCTCCAACCTTTCCTAGGATGACTCCTACCCCTAGTTCCCTCCACCAGATTTATATACCCTACTGGACATCCTATTTTTCTCCATCCTCTTTACATGTCCAAACCACCTCAACAATCCCTCCACAGCCCTCTGCATAATACTTTTGGTGACTCCACACCTAATCTCCAAAGTCCAAATTTTCAGTATAATACTCACACCATACATTCCCCTCACACATGACATCTTTACTGCCTCCAACCTCCTCCTCACTGCAACTGGACATTTCTTATTTTTTTTTTTAAATGTCGACCGTTTCCTACCAAGGCATCGTGACCCAAAAATGTGAGCATTTATTATTTCCCTCTGTACTATGTACAAGTATTTTAAACAGGATGGTCTTAATAGGTCATACTGCCGACATGATATGCAGGACCTTATGCATGTGGGCTGGAACTGGTCCAGCATCTGCAAAATCCATCAGTTCCTAGACTAGTGGTGACCCAACATGTGGGAAGTCCAGTTACATATAGGCTGGAGTAGGCCCATGGCAAGTTGTGGTTCAGCCTAGATTATTATTTTCACTTGTGGTATTGATATTTAGACATAGTCACACAAAATATATTTGTCAAGATGTGCTGCAACTCTTTAGGAAATTAATTCATCATGAATGAATGCATTATACAATAACTTTGTAAAATACTGAATAAAACATCAGCAGGTTAGATCAAAATTTAACTCTGCAAAACAAATCAATGTAATGAAAAATAAAGTCTACAATTTTTTCCTAAAAAAATATCATAAACTATTCACTAATATTTACTAATTATAAGACTGAACAAATTTACTAATAAAATTAAAGCACAAATGGAAAAAATTGATTATAGTTTTCAATAATTATCAATAATATGAAAAAAGTTCTTTGGAAAACAATATATGAGATTAAATTAAACATGAGAAAAACATAACTAACAATAGCTGGAGAGGAAACTCTAGACAGCATCTTGGGTTGACAACTTGATATTGGTGGAGGGCACATCAAAGCCTCATCTAAATATCCTCTCCAATTGTTAGTTGTGAATGGCACCAAGAATGATTTTGAGATTCAGTGTACTGTACATCAGAAATAACTGCCACAGAGGACAAATTCAGACTACGAAACAACAAGGTCATGGTGGCCTTTCTCAAATCTTACCGAGACATGTGGGTAGTGTCTTCACAGATATAGTAGACTGTACATGACCAGCAACTCGAACAGTACAAGTAAAATGAAGGAAGAGAGGAGGGATGGGGCCATCTGCTAGGTCCATATTATCAGGGAGTGTGCTTAAGTCTTCATCACGTTCACTGATCACTGATGTTTTGTCTTCATCTCCCTCGAAGGCTGTTAGTTGACTATGAAGGCGGTGATATACTGTGTATAAATCAAACATTAAAATGTAAGCTGGACTTGAGTCCTGGAGATGGGAAGTACAATGCCTGCACATTAAAGGAGAGGTTTGGGATATTGGCTGTTTGAAGTGACATCTAAACTGTCATATCTGGGCACCTCTGCAAAGACAGTGATTATGTGTGAATGATGGTGAAAGTGTTTCTTTTTTTGGGTTTAAGACAACAAATTAAATTCTCAATTTAAATGAATAATACAGGGGAGCAGGTAGCTGGAAATGATGACTATGGTGGAAAGAGACAGGACTGATCTGCCGTGATAGCAACAATAATGGTTAATTCTGTAAATAATGAACCTAGACTAGCATTGCTCAATAATTTGACCCGGTGGATTTTGACCTGTACAGTGAATCCTCTCATTAACCCTTTGAGGGTCGACAGGCCCTCTCCGAAACTCGTTCTCAGGGTCGGCCAAATTTCAAAAAAAAAAAAAAATTATTTTTTCTTATGAAAAAATAGTTTTTTTTTCTAAACATTATAGGATAAACAAAAAAATTTAACATCAATACTTACGGAGATATGGATGCATGAAGTTTGCAGAAAATGAGCCGCGTATGGCAACAGCGGCGACTGCCGCTCACCCGGTAAACTTTAGTTTACTTGTATTTGAAGGTTTGTTGTTTTTTTCACTATTTTATTTTTTCACATAACTTATGTGGCCTATGAGACCAAAGTAAGGTGCAATGTACATATATACACTCGTTGTATACAACACAATAAGCACACAAACATAATTATCAATATATTGTTTACAAAACTTGTTTACAAAAACAAACAATACAAAAAATTGTTTATTATTATTGTTCTATAATATATATACCAATATACAGTCACTGAACATATTCCTATTAGTTCTGCAGCTTGTGGAACTCTGAAACATGGTGTCATACACAATGGTGTTTTATCTTTCTCCCTCATTCTATCTCTTTCAATCTGTCTCTCTCTTTCTATCTGTCTGTCTATCTCTGTCTCACAGGTACACATAAATACAAGTATACATAGTATAAATTACCTAGGATAACCCAAGAAATCCAGACAAAGTGCTATACTCTGCTTGAAGATGTGAGTAAAAGTGATGACACAGTCTTGTGGCTCTCTGAGACAGAGAGCTAGACGGATAGACAGATAGACAGGGAGCTTGACAGACAGACAAATAGACAGACAGAAATGTTAGTGTACCAGTACCAGTGTACTAGTGTTCCACCCTCCTCCTCCTCTTCTTCCTCTTCCTCCTCTTCCCCCTACTCTTCCTCCTCTTCCCCCTACTCTTCCTCATACTCTTCCTCTTCCTCTTCCTCCTACTCTTCCTCTTCCTCCTCCTCCTCTTCCTCCTCCTCCTCTTCTTCCTCTTCCTCCTCCTCCTCTTCTTCCTCTTCCTCCTCTTCTTCCTCTTCCTCCTCTTCCCCCTAATCTTCCTCCTACTATTCCTCTTCCTCCTCCTCTTCCTCTTATTCCTCTTCCTCCTACTCTTCCTCTTCCTCCTCCTCCTCTTCCTCCTCCTCCTCTTCTTCCTCTTCCCCCTACTCTTCCTCCTTCTCCTTCTTCTCCTCGTCCATAGTGTAAATTACAAGGAGTCGGCAGCTGTCAAAGTGACATATTGGCTCATTACTCTTTCCCCCTCCGGCCTGTCAAAACAATGGGGTCGGATGCTGCTTCCCCTCCTCCATTCTATCTAATTATCTTTCTCCCTCATTCTATCTGTCTGTCTATCTCTGTCTCACAGGTACACATAAATACAAGTATACATAGTATAAATTACCTAGGATAACCCAAGAAACCCAGACAAAGTGCTATACTCTGCTTGAAGATGTGAGTAAAAGTGATGACGCAGTCTTGTGGCTCTCTGAGACAGAGAGTTAGATGGATAGACAGGGAGCTTGACAGACAGACAAATAGACAGACAGAAATGTTAGTATACCAGCAAAAACAAAGGGAGGGCGATGTTCATCTCATCTTTTGGCATCAGCTCTACCCTCATTTACCCTCATCAAACGTCAGCACTTATCAGATGTTATCTCCCCTTATCTTGTTACTGTCATGGGTGAACATTTATTATTACATATTATTATTATTACCTATTATTATTATTATGTATTATTATTATTATGTATTATTATTATTATGTATTATTATTATTATGTATTATTATTATGTATTATTGTTAACATTACGTATTCTTCTTCTTCCTCCTCCTCCTCCTCCTCCTCTTCCTCCTCCTCCTCCTCCTCCTCCTCTTCTTCCTCCTCCTCCTCCTCTTCTTCTTCCTCCTCCTCCTCCTCCTCTTGCCTCCTCCTCTTGCCTCCTCCTCCTCTTGCCTCCTCCTCCTCTTGCCTCCTCCTCCTCTTGCCTCCTCCTCCTCTTGCCTCCTCCTCCTCTTGCCTCCTCCTCCTCTTGCCTCCTCCTCCTCTGCCTCCTCCTCCTCCTCCATTCTTGGAACAAGTTTGAAGAGCTTGTAGTTCATAATCACTATCATTATCATCACCAATGCTCACATCTGAGTCTGGGATTTTGGAAAATAGGAGTTTCCTCTTTGATTCTGGTACAACTGAACGACAGCCCAGCACCAGAGGTGGAAGGCTGTGGGTTGTCTGGGTTTTCCTCACTATTACCCATATTATGGTCATTAGTTTCGGTCAAAACCTCACCAGAACCTTGAAACTCATCTTCACTGTCACTTCCATCTGTATTAGAACTGTCACTGGGGAACAAAAGTGTCCCAATTCGCCGAGGAGTGAGGAACTTCTTACCGCAGGGCATGGTGGAAATTGTGTACTATGATGGCATTCCCACAATGCACCACTGGGTCCCAGATTTTTTTCCTACTGCGCACACCCACCACACAGACCCATTCTCTCACATCTAGGCTTATCAGCCTTTTCCTGCGAGATCTGAGGCCGCTAGAATTTATGCGTACTAGTACGTCAAAAACCCCTACGCGTAAGACGTACTAGTACGACCAAAACCCTCAAAGGGTTAATGGACTGATGGAGGGCAGGAGTATGAGAGTGCTAATTGTCTGAAACTTCCAAACTATGTAATTAATTTTTCACAATCATCCGGTTGTCTTGTGAACTAGCGGACTTGGATTAGATGCAAATGACAACCGGACACTAAGAATACTGTTATTGTAACCTACATTACTACAGTACAGTACTATTCAGCACAATAATTTTATACAGGAACAACACCAATTTTCCGGCACCCTTGAGTCTTAGGCCTAGTCGATATAACAATTTTGCTAGAACAATAGAAGTTACATAATAATAATTCACAATACACATCTGACCTGCCATGGTCTACTGAAACCTGAAGGGGAGATGTTGGCCGCATGTTAACGAACTTTTTTTTATGGACCGATTACGTTCATTTTTGGTGTACTATTAGAAGGTTATATCGAGTATGCTGTGCTGAAGTTTCAATCATATCGGCCAAAAAGGAAATGAAATATGCAAAATTACGAAAAAATCTACGAAAAATTGCATTTGGCAGGGCACAGTTTGTCAGTGGTACTCGGACAAGTGGTTTTGACACTTGCTGCTGCTAGAACAACTCTAATTCCATCACTTGTCGATGAGAATTCTAAAATAAACCTTATCTTCTTGCTAAAAAAAAATAAAGTTTCATAACTTTTTTGATATATTGGAAGATGTCGGCCTTGTTGTCCACATAAATCTAAAAATATTTTGGATAGTTCGGAAACACGAACGCTACCCCGTAAAACAATCATTCTCCCATGTTTGTTGTGAGAAATAAAGTCAATTCAATCATAAATAAAGCTGGTGATCCCCTAAATAGGTAAATAAGTTACTTTCGAGATATAGGCCGCAGCGCGCGGCACCCCCGCTGCCCGGGAAAAATTTTTTTCCCCGAAAAATTCGCTTTATTTTACACTTTTTCCGCGGCCTACGAGTGTTTATTACAGTTAACCATTGTAAATACGTTTTCTATCATCACTGATGAGAGAGGTCGGACCCTCTCTTCACCTTCAGGGGAAATATCGATAGAAATTTTTTCCTTGGGGCGTCATATTATGCTAAATATTTTTTTTTAAGGTGTACTTTTTATGTTTATATGCTATTATTATATTGCATTATGTCATAATAGATCAATTGTGATAGATAAATAAGCCTTATAATTGATATTAGCGTGGGTATGGAATATTTTGTTGGCTGGAGGTGTCGGCCATTTTATGCACTATTCCCAGGGGTTCCCGATTGGTTCCTTGATCACATTATCTCCGCCCACTCTTGCATGATCTCAGATGGTGAATTTGTATTATATTAGACATAAAGATGTACGAAAACGATAAAAATAACACGGGGAAAAACGCAACAAAAACGTCAACAAAGCTGAGTCAGCGCTTCTTACGCGACATGTTGCGTCAGCGCTGTCACCATGCCTGTTATAAATGGCTGTAATTCCTTTTAGAAACATCGTACAAGGATAATAATTATACCAGCGTGTAGCCAGAAAGTTCAGCTATTTTTTGGTAACAATAACTCAGTTTTCATATATTTTCGATTTTTTTTTGTGCTCCGCGCGCGGGATCTCTCAATCCCCAACATCCTCCCTGAAACATTAGTATAAATGAAACAGGTTTATTAAATACAGCAATTACAAAGAATGTTGCAGTATGATCACTCCCACAGTGGTAAACTGTATAGCTAATCACCAAGGTCTAGAAACTGAAGACTGTCAGGATTACTAGGGTACAGGTGCTCTTTGACTTAGGGTTATGTTACAAATAAAAAATATTTTGAGTCAAATAGGAATATGATATACTAAATAAATAAATAAATAACTCACACTGAACAAGTAAATAAACAAATAATTATTGTAACTAAATACGTACCAATACAGTGGACCCCTGGCTAACGATATTTTTTCATTCCAGAAGTATGTTCAGGTGCCAGTACTGACCGAATTTGTTCCCATAAGGAATACAGTGGACCCCCGCATAACGATCACCTCCGAATGCGACCAATTACAGTGGACCCCCGCATACCGATTTTAATCCGTGCAAGAGGGGTAATTGTTATGCGAAATAATCGGTATGCGAATGAATTTTCCCCATAAGAAATAATGGAAATCAAATTAATCCGTGCAAGACACCCAAAAGTATGAAAAAAAATTTTTTTTTACCACATGAAATGTTAATTTTAGTACACACAAACTGAAAAAGGCATGCACACTTACATGACACTTACTTTTATTGAAGATCTGGTGATGATTGATGGGATGGGAGGAGGGGAGAGAAAGTGTTAGTGTTTAGAAGGGGAATCCCCTTCCATTAAGACTTGAGGTGTCGAGTCCTTTTCTGGGGTTACTTCCCTTCTTCTTTTAATGCCACTAGGACCAGCTTCAGAGTCACTGGACTTCTTTCGCACAACATATCTGTCCATAGTGGCCTGTACCTCTCGTTCCTTTATGACTTCCCTAAAGTGTTTCACAACATTGTCAGTGTAATAATCACCAGCACGGCTTGCAATAGCTGTGTGAGAGTGATTTTCATCAAAAAAGGTTTGCACTTCAAGCCACTTTGCACACATTTCCTTAATCTTTGTAGTAGGCAACTTCTTCAATTTCTCTCTCCCCTCCTCTGAACCAGTTTTCTCAGGTCTGGCCTCTTGCTCTTGAAGTTGATCTATCAGCTCATCAGTGGTTAGTTCTTCATTGTCCTCCTCCACCAACTCTTCCACATCCTCCCCACTAACCTCCAACCCCAAGGACTTTCCCAATGCCACAATGGATTCCTCAACTGGCATAATCCTCTCAGGGTTAGCCTCAAACCCTTCAAAATCCCTTTTGTCTACACATTCTGGCCACAGTTTCTTCCAAGCAGAGTTCAAGGTCTTCTTAGTCACTCCCTCCCAAGCCTTACCTATAAGGTTTACACAATTGAGGATATTAAAGTGCTCTCTCCAAAACTCTCTTAGAGTCAGTTGAGTTTCTGAGGTCACTACAAAGCACCTTTCAAACAGAGCTTTTGTGTACAGTTTTTTGAAGTTTGCAATAACCTGCTGGTCCATGGGCTGCAGGAGAGGAGTGGTATTAGGAGGCAAAAACTTGATGTTAATGAATTTCATGTCCCCATAAAGTCGCTCTGCCACGTCTGTAGGATGACCAAGGGCATTGTCTAACACCAGGAGGCACTTAAGTTCTAATTTCTTTTCAGTTAGGTAATCTTTCACATTGGGGGCAAATGCATGGTGTAACCAGTCATAGAAAAAGTCTCTAGTGACCCATGCCTTACTGTTTGCCCTCCACAGCACACACAAATTCTCCTTGAGGACATTCTTTTGCCTGAACGGTCTGGGAGTTTCAGAGTGATACACTAATAAAGGCTTAACTTTGCAATCACCAGTAGCATTGGAACACATCAACAAAGTAAGCCTGTCTTTCATAGGCTTATGTCCTGGGAGTGCCTTTTCCTCCTGAGTAATGTAGGTCCTGCTTGGCATTTTCTTCCAAAACAGGCCTGTTTCATCACAATTAAACACTTGGTCAGGTTTCAGTCCTTCAGTCTCTATGTACTCCTTGAATTCATGCACATATTTTTCAGCCGCTTTGTGGTTCGAACTGGCAGCCTCACCATGCCTTATCACACTATGTATGCCACTACGCTTCTTAAATCTCTCAAACCAACCTTTGCTGGCCTTAAATTCACTCACATCAGCACTAGTTGCAGGCATTTTTTTAATTAAATCCTGATGCAACTTCCTAGCCTTTTCGCTTATGATCGCTTGAGAGATGCTATCTCCTGCTAGCTGTTTTTCATTTATCCACACCAATAAGAGTCTCTCAACATCTTCCATCACTTGTGATCTTTGTTTCGAAAACACAGTTAAACCTTTGGCAAGAACAGCTTCCTTGATTGCCTTTCTGGTGCCCACAATAGTAGCGATGGTTGATTGGGGTTTCTTGTACAACCTGACCAGGTCGGCGATACGCACTCCACTTTCATACTTATCAATGATCTCTTTCTTCATTTCTATTGGAATTCTCACCCTTATTGGTGTAGGGTTGGCACTAGAAGCTTTCTTGGGGCCCATGGTCACTTATTTTCCAGAAACAGCACCGAAAACACTGTAATAATACGAAATATTCCGATTGTATGCTTGGATGTTACCGCGGAGGCTGGCTGGTAAACAATGGCACGGGCGGCACATGTGAGGCTGGCTGAGGGTGCACACTGGACGCGTCTCGGACGAAAATTGGTGAGCGGGTTTTTAAGCGGTATGCGAGGCAAAATTTTTGCGATTAAAGCAAGCGGTATGCGGATTAATCGTTATGTGGTGCCATCGGTATGCGGGGGTCCACTGTATGTAAGTGTATTTATGTAAGTGCGTTTGTACGTGTATGTTTGGGGGTCTGAAATGGACTAATCTACTTCACAATATTCCTTATGGGAACAAATTCAGTCAGTACTGGCACCTGAACATACTTCTGGAGTGAAAAAATATCGGTAACCGGAGGTCCACTGTATTGTGAAGTAGATTAGTCCATTTCAGACCCCCAAACATACACGTACAAACGCACTTACATAAATACACTTACATAATTGGTCGCATTGGGAGGTGATCATTAAGTGGGGGTCCACTGTACTTGTTTACTGACAACTCGGAGTTATGACAGGCTCTCTGACGAGTCAGAATTGTATGCCGTACAAGAACTTGGGTCATAGAAACTGGCAGCGCAGCATCTCAGCATCAAGCACCTCAATCTCCTTCTTACAGCCACTCAGTAAACTAGCTTTTAAAGTCTCCGAGACTACATATTTGTAAAAATTTGCACTTTATTGTGCACCCCATAGTACAAGACAGAAGCGCAGCAGCACTTGGAAGAGGAAAATGGAAGAAGTACAACAGAAGTTCATTGTAAAGGGGTTAGTGATGGGTCTCAGTATCAAGCAATCTCCAAGACTACATATTTCATCTATAAATTTGAAGTTTATTGTGCACACATAGTACAAGCGAGAAGTGCAGCAGCACCTGGAAGAGGAATGAGAGGAAAATGGAAGAAGTATAAAAGAAGTTCACGGTAAAGGGGTCAGCTGGTGTGTTTGTTTGTGTTTACATTCTCAGTGTATCATGGCAGCTTGATTAAGAAATGATTAAACTCAGACATGAGGTGGTTCAGACATGTAGAGAGGCTGGAAGGAAATAGAATGACTTAGAGAATGTATAAATCTGTAGTGGAGGGAAGGCGGGGTAGGGGTCGGCCTAGGAAAGGTTGGTAGGAGGGAGTAAAGGAGGTTTTGTGTGCGAGGGGCTTGGACTTCCAGCAAGCATGCATGAGCATATTTGATAGGAGTGAATGGAGACAAATGTTTTTAATACTTGACGTGCTGTTGGAGTGTGAGCAAAGTAACATTTATGAAGGGATTCATGGAAACCAGCGGGTGGGACTTGAGTCCTGGAGATGGGAAGTACAGTGTCTGCACTCTGAAGGAGGGGTGTTAATGTTGCACCTTTATAACTGGAGTGTAAGCATGCCTCTGGCAAGACAGTAATGGAGTGAATGATGATGAAAGGTTTTCTTTTTCGAGCCACCCTGCCTTAGTGGGAATTGGCTGATGTGTTAATAAAAAAAAAATTATATGGAGAGGTATTGATGGGTGGGCAGAGGAGGGTGGGGAGGGATAAAAAAAAAAGTGACCACAATCATTACAAAAAATGTAATGTGCCTAAAGGGCAACTATAGAAGACTGAAAAAAGTGCGATTTTCTCGAAATTTTTTTTCTCCCAAGTAATCAACTATGCAAGCGTTTCCTGGAATATCTCAGAAATAAGTTATTGGCCTATTTCATGTCGTATCACCATTAATAATGAACAGATTTAAAGGATTTTCACAGGAAACATAAAACTGAATGTTTTAGTTTTGGGTGGTGACATTTTTGAAGTAGTATCAGTAAGTAGAGATTCCTCGATTAGCGACAAATTTGTTTACCAACATGGTTTCAGGAACGCAACTCCATCAGTAAGTGAGGAGAGGCTGTATTAAAAAAAATCTGGGACCACATAGTACCTTGTGGGAGCACCAGTTCAGCTGAGTACCAGCTAGAGCAAACAGCGTGGAAAACACCAGAGATTCACTGATGTTATGTCATATTAATGCTCCCCTTTTAAGAGGAAAGTGATGTTGACCCTGAGTTTAGTGGCTCTGAGATGCATGTGGCCACAAGTGGTTGAGGAAATATAAAAAACCTCGATAATAACCCATGTGCAACATCCTTTCAATTTTGATACCACTGGTAGTGCCATCCTGCCAGAATGTCCTATAACCTATGCCCTAAGTAAAGAGAAACAATTCTGGAACACGTGTAATACGTGTTCAGCAGGCTGGGTGGCCAGTTGGCTTCTGATTGACTTTGGCTGTCTCTATCTCTGTCTTGGTCTATCTGTCTCTGTCTTGCAGGTACACATAAATACAATTATACATAGTGTAAATTAAATAAGATAACCCCAGAAAATTCAGACAAAGTGCTATACTGTGCTTGCAAATATAAGGCAAGTAATATGCATTTTCATATGTTCAAGAATCAGACACGACGACTGTGCATCGTGTGTACTACCTGTTGGTTCATGAGTTGCTCTCTTTGAGATAGAGAGACAGGCAGACAGAGACAGAAAGACAGACACACAGACAGACAGAAAGACAGATAAGCAGAGACAGAGCAAGACAGACAGAAAGACATGTTTATATATAACATGGAAAACAAATAAAGCAAAGGCAGTGCACGATCATCAAGTGTCACTCTACTGCTGCACTGTCAGCAGTGGAGTGACACTCTTCTTACACCATTCTTCAAGGAGTTTCACATTTACTCCAGCGTGTCTAAAACACAGCTGGTATTTATAAATGCTTGTATATATTTCTAGACAGCAACCACCCAGGGAGGTACTACCGTCCTGCCAAGTGAGTGTAAAACAAAAGCCTGTAATTGTTTTACATGATGGTAAGACTGTTGGTGTCTCATAAACATGCAAGATATTGGGTACATCTTGCTACTTCTACTTAAACTTAGGTCACACTACACATACATGTAACGTTTATGTATACACAGTCATCGAAGTTTTTTTTATTTTATCCTAATAGTTCTTGCTCTTACTGCTTTTCCTTTTACATCCATGGGGAAGTGGAATAAGAATGTTTCCTCTGTAAGCCATGCATGTTGTAAAAGTCAACTAAAATGCCAGGAACAATGGGCTAGTAATCCCTTTTCCCATATAGCCTACTAAACAGAAAAAGAAAACCATCAAAGTGGGATGTCTAAATGTGTGTGGATGTTGTGCGAATGATGAGAAAGAGATGATCGTGGATGTTATGAATGAGAAGAAGCTGGATGTCCTGGCTTTAAGTGAAACAAAGCTTAAGGGGGTGGGAGAGTTTCAGTGGGGAGAAATAAATGGGATTAGGTCAGGGGTTTCAAACAGTTAGAGCTAAAGAAGGAGTAGCAATAATGTTGAAGGATAAGTTATGGCAGGAAGAGAGGGAATATAAATGTATCAATTCAAGGATTATGTGGAGTAAAATAAGGGTTGGATGTGAAAAGTGGATTATATTAAGTGTTTATGAACCTGGAGATGAGAGAAGTATAGAGGAGAGAGAGAGATTTTGGGAAATGTTGAGTGAGTGCATAGGGAGTTTTTGTGGTTGGGGATTTCAATGCTAAAGTGGGTAAAAATGTTGGGGAGGGAGTAGTAGGTAAATTTGGGGTGCCAGGGGTAAATGAAAATGGGGAGCCTATAATTGAGCTATGTGTAGAAAGAGGTTTGGTAATAAGTAATACATATTTTATGAAAAAGAGGATAAATAAGTATATAAGGTATGATATAGCACATAATGAAAGTAGTTTGTTAGATTATGTATTGGTGGATAAAAGGTTGGTGGGTAGGCTTCAGGATGTACGTATTTATAGAGGGGCAACTGATATATCAGATCATCATTTAGTTGTAGCTACAGTTAGAGTAAGAGATAGATGGGACAAAAGGAAAATGGCGAAAAGAAATAAACTACCCCAAGACACTACTAAAGTCACCTTCAGACTTCACAATGAGGCAGCCATTAATAACTTCACAACAGCAATAGCAAACATTGATTGGCACACTGAGCTAGAAACCTATACAGATATTGACGAATGTATTAATAATTTTCTAAAAAAAACCCAATACCTCTATAACAAGCACTGCCCTAAAAAAACTAAACAGATGACAGCAAAGAGACTGAACAGTCCCTGGCTAACACCCAGCATTCTCAAATCCATAAATACAAAACACCAATATGAAAAACAGTACAGAATGGGTCACATAACCAGAGACCAAACAAAACGTTACTCGTCAATCCTAACCAGCCTGATAAGAAGGGCAAAAAAATTGTATTATGAGAACAGATTATCCAACTTACGAGGTGATATAAAAAAGACCTGGAAAACCCTATCAGAAATTCTGGGAACAAAAAAGATATCACGAAATAGCGAAATAAAATTAGCAAAATCAGATGAACCCCAACTCCCACCAACAGAAACAGCAAACAGACTCAATGATTTCTTCTCCACTATAGGACAAAACCTTGCCAATAAAATCCCAAGCTCAGATACCCCACCAAATGACTACCTCACCGGCAACTACCCGAACACACTGTTCCTAGCTCCGACTAACCCATACGAAGTCTCCCTTATTATCAACGCACTAAAAAACAAGGCAGGAGATTTAAATACCTTACCACCCTTTATATACAAAAAAGTGTCACAAGTGCTATCACCAATCATTGCAACACTCTTTAACAAATCCACTGAATCCTCCACCTTCCCTACAGTACTCAAAATAGCAAGGGTCACCCCGATCCACAAAGGAGGAGACCAAACAGAGTTGAATAACTATAGGCCAATATCCAATTTACACCCTCTCTCAAAAATCTTCGAAAAATTAATTCATAAACGAATCTACTCCTACCTTATCTCCCAAAACATACTCAACCCCTGCCAATTTGGATTCAGGCCTAATAAAAATACTAATGATGCTATTATACACATGCTAGAACATATATACACTGCAATAGAGAAAAAAGAAGTCCCACTGGGGATCTTCATTGACTTACGTAAAGCTTTTCATACAGTTGACCATGACTTGCTCCACGTAAAATTGTCACACTATGGTATAAGAGGGCACTCCCTCAACTACCTCAAGTCATACCTCAGCAACAGAAGCCAATATGTGTACGCAAATGGGGCAAACTCTTCTGCGCAACCAATTACAGTTGGTGTCCCACAGGGAAGTGTCCTTGGCCCTCTTCTCTTTCTCCTATACATAAATGACCTTCCAAATGCTTCGCAATTACTCAAACCCACACTATTTGCAGATGACACTACATACGTCTTCTCTCACCCGAGCCCAGTCACGCTAGCCAATACTGTAAATACCGAATTACAGAAAATATCTACCTGGATGAGGACTAACAAACTTACACTAAACATTGACAAAACCTACTTCATTCAGTTTGGTAACAGAGCTACAGATGTCCCTCTTAACATAATGATAAACGGATCACCTATCACAAAACTAACAGAGGGAAAATTCTTAGGAATCCACCTTGATAATAGACTCAAATTTCATACACATATACAACAAATTTCTAAGAAAATTTCCAAGACTGTAGGCATACTATCGAAGATACGGTACTATGTTCCACAGTCAGCCCTCCT
Organism: Cherax quadricarinatus; assembly: GCF_038502225.1. Classification (NCBI taxonomy): domain Eukaryota; kingdom Metazoa; phylum Arthropoda; class Malacostraca; order Decapoda; family Parastacidae; genus Cherax; species Cherax quadricarinatus. Next base: position 22,413 of record NW_027196755.1, read on the forward strand.
GGCCCTATATCACTCTCTTATTTACCCCTATCTCACCTATGGAATTTGTGCATGGGGCTCAACAACAATTAACCATCTCAGACCACTAATTACCCAACAAAAGGCTGCAGTTAGAATGATAACAAATTCTCACTACAGGCAGCACACTCCACCAATATTCAATACACTAAACCTACTCACCATACAAAACATCCATACTTATTACTGCACCTATTACATACATAGAACACTTAACTCTGATATTAACCCTCCCCTCAAACATCTCCTTGTCAACCTCAACAGAACACATGACCATAACACAAGGCACAGATCACTCTTTGATGTTCCTCGTGTCCATCTCACACTATGCAAAAACTCAATGCACATAAAAGGCCCTAAAATCTGGAATTCATTACCTGTAAATATAAAAGAAACACTACCTGTTTATAAATTCAAGTCTCTTCTCAAAGATCACTTACTCACCCAAAACAAAATAAATACTGAATAACTGAACCTTATAAATTGTATATCTTAAATGTTTCTCACAATTATATCACATAAATGTTAAACCTAAAACTGAATCTAACTTTATTATTTTTTAAATACACTACCTAACAGAATCACTACCTAACTGAATGCAACCATATGACCTGTCTTTGTAATACTCACTTGTGCTTTATAGTAATCTGTTTACATTAATGTTTTATCACTGATTTCATCATTGCTTAGTTAATCTTAAGTTAATTTTAAGCCAGCCCGTAATGCTATGCATAGTATAAGTGGCTTTGGCATGCTGCTCTTACCTGTATTTTTTCGTACCTCTGTATGTGTGCTCAAATTGGAAATAAATAAATAAATAAGGGAGGAGGAAGTTAGGGTGAGATATAAGCAACTATTGGCAGAAAGGTGGGCTAGTGCAAGTATGAGTAGCGAAGGGAGGTGAAGAGGGTTGGAATAGTTTTAAAAATGCAGTATTAGGATGTGGGGCAAAAGTTTATGGTTATAGGAGGGTGGGGGCAGGAGGAAAGAGGAGTGATTTGTGGAATGATGAAGTAAAGGGTGTGATAAAAGAAAAAAAGGTAGCTTATGAGAGGTTCTTACACAGCAGAAGTGTTATAAGAGCAGAGTATACGGAGAGTAGTGACAGAGTGCAAAAGGAGAGCAGATGACAGAGTGGGAGAGGCACTGACAAGAAATTTTGATGACAATAAGAAAAAAAATTGGAGTGAAATAAACAAGTTAAGAAAGCATAGGGAACAAATGGATTTGTCAGTTAAAAATAAAGTAGGGGAGTTAGTAGATAGGGAGCTGGAGGTATTGGGTAGATGGCGGGAATATTTTGGGGAAATTTTTAAATGTCGATGAAGAAAGGAAGACGGTAATTTCATGCACTGGCCACGAAGGTATAACATCTTTTAGGAGAGAAGAGCAGGATGTGAGTGAGGGGGAGGTGCGTGAGGCATTACGTAGAATGAAAGGGGGTAAAGCAGCTGGAACCAACGCGATCATAACAGAAATGTTAAAAGCAGGGGAGGATATAGTGTTGGAGTGGTTGGTATTTTTGTTTAATAAATGTATGAAACCTAGGTAGTAGGTTGGTCGACAGCAACCGCCTAGGGGGGTACTACCGTCCTGCCAAGTGAGTGTAAAACAAAAGCCTGTAATTGTTTTACATGGTGGTAGGATTGCTGGTGTCCTTTTTTCTGTCTCATGAACATGCAAGATTTCAGGTACGTCTTGTTACTTCTACTTACACTTAGGTCACACTACACATACATGTACAAGCACATATATACACACCCCTCTGGGTGTTCTTCTATTTTCTTTCTAGTTCTTATTCTTGTTTATTTCCTCTTATCTCCATGGGGAAGTGGAACAGAATTCTTCCTCTGTAAGCCATGTGTGTTGTAAGAGGCGACTAAAATGCCGGGAGCAAGGGGCTAGTAACCTCTTCTCCTGTATAAATTACTAAATTTAAAAAGAGAAACTTTTGTTTTTCTTTTTGGGCCACCCTGCCTCGGTGGGATACAGCCGGTTTGTTGAAAAAAAAAAATGTATGAAAGAGGGGAAGGTACCTAGGGATTGGTAGAGAGCTTGTATAGTTCCTTTATATAAAGGGAAGGGGGACAAAAGAGATTGTAAAATTTATAGGGAGTAAAACACAAATAACCCGCACATAAAAGAGAGAAGCTTACAACGACGTTTCGGTCCGACTTGGACCATTTACAAAGTAAGTTTACTGAGTAAACCAGGAAAAGTGTAAGGTAGGGTTATTATTGAAAGAATTAGAGGTAAGACAGAGAGTAGGATTATGGATGAGCAAGGAGGTTTTAGAGTGGGTAGGGGATGTGTAGATCAAGTGTTTACATTGAAGCATATATGTGAACAGTATTTAGATAAAAGTAGGGAAGTTTTTATTGCATTTATGGATTTAGAAAAGGCATATGATAGAGTGGATAGGGGAGCAATGTGGGAGATGGTGCAAGTATATGGAATAGGTGGTAAGTTACTAAATGCTGTAAAGAGTTTTTATGAGGATAATGAGGCTCAGGTTAGGGTGTGTAGAAGAGAGGGAGACTACTTCCCGGTAAAAGTAGGTCTTAGACAGGGATGTGTAATGTCACCATGGTTGTTTAATATATTTATAGATGGGGTTGTAAAAGAGGTAAATTTTTGATTAATAAATGTATGAAAGAGGGGAACGTACCTAGGAATTGGCAGAGAGGGGTGGGATTAAATTATGTGGAATCAAGTACAAAATGGGAGTTGACACAGTTACTTTTTGCTGATGATACTGTGCTTATGGGAGATTCTAAAGAAAGGCTGCAAAGGTTAGTGGACGAATTTGAGAGGGTGTGTAAAGGTAGAAAGTTGAAACCGTACTTAGATAGGAGTAAGGTGATGAGGGTATCAAATGATTTAGATAAAGAAAAATTGGATATCACAATGGAGAGAGGGAGTATGGAAGATGTGAATGTTTTCAGATATTTGGGAGTTGACGTGTCAGCGGATGGGTTTATGAAGGATGAGGTTAATTATAGAATTGATAAAAAATGTGAGTGGTGCATCTGAGGTATATGTGGTGACAAAAATATTATCTATGGAGGCAAAGAAGGGAATGTATGAAAGTATGGTGGTACCAAGTCTCTTATACAGGTGTGAAGCTTGGGTTGTAAATGCTGCAGCGAAGAGGCAGTTGGAGGCAGTGGAGATGTCCTGCCTAAGGGCAATGTGTGGTGTAAATATTATGCAGAAAATTCAGTGTGTGGAAATTAAGAGAAGTTGTGGAGTTAATAAAAGTATTAGTCAGAGGGCTGAAGAGGGGTTGTTGAGGTGGTTTGGTCATTTAGAGAGAATGGATCAAAGTAGAATAACACGGAGAGCATATTAATCTGTAGTGGAAGGAAGGCAGGGTAGGGGGTCATCCTCAAAAAGGATGGAGGGAGGGGGTAAAGGAGGTTTTGTGGGTGAGGGGCTTGGACTTCCAGCAAGCGTGTGTGAGCGTGTTAGATAGGAGTGAATGGAGACGAATGGTTTTTGGGACCTGACGAGCTGTTGGAGTGTGAGCAGGGTAATATTTAATGAAGGGATTCAGGGAAACTGGTTATTTTTATATAGCTGGACTTGAGTACTGGAAATGGGAAGTACAATGCCTGCACTTTGAAAGAGTGGTTTGGGATATTGGCGGTTTGGAGCGATATGGGAGATGACCGACTTGTTGAAAAAAAAAAAAAATCTAGACAATAGTATGTGACCAAGGTAGGTGAAAATGTTCACCTGTCAGTGTGTCTATGACTATTTGAGTACCTAATATTAGTGTCTTAACAAACACTGCTATGAAATCACAAGAACTACTACAAATTGTAATTATCAGAACATAAAAATTATATAAATTAAAAAAAGAAAAAAGAAAAAAAGGTATACCGGCAACACTTCTGCAAGTGGCATGACTCCATGTTGCTGTCAGGTGAGCATCCAGCGCCAACTTTGCTGTCTTGTATCTCGGTAAGTTCTGACCCTAAAATTTTTTCTTTGGTCTTATTATACACAGAAAATTGCCCTCATTAATTTACAAAAGAAAAACAAACAAAAAAAAAAAATATGGGCGATAGAACACAGATCTATGTTTGGACAGCAGACAGAGAGCTGCTAACATTGTACAACTTACTAATTGTCAAATCTTTACCTGTACTGCCAATTTCTGATCGGAACTCAATGCTCTTATCATGGTCCTCCTCATCATCATCCTCACCACCATTAACTGTGTTTTCATCATTGAGATCTTCTTCACCTTCAGTAAACACATCTGATTTCTGTAAAAATAATAATCAACACCTTAATAAACAGCAGTACAATATGTACATGTCAGCATGCTTCTGGCAAGACACCAATTGTAAGAATGGTAGTTAATAATTTTCCTCTTTTTGGGTCACCTACCATGGTAGAAATTGGCCAGTGTTTAGATTAGATAGTATCAGATTCTTTATTTCAGCATGATGCAATGTTTATACAAAGATGGGTGACATTTAGGTGTGCATGCGGAAAATCCATTAGTATGCAGAGCATTTTGGGCAAACTAAAGCCTAACTTATGACTATAAGGCAATAATAATTGATAGCTTATATATATAGTCTCTAAATGGCTGTAACAATAAATTTAGGAATTAAGAACATAAGAAAACTGAACAAAGTACATTATTTTTTAATATGTACACTACTATACAACTGAAAAACCTTTTAAATATTGAAATAAATAATTTGGGAGGGATGTATTTAATGTTTTTCAGTCTAAAGAAAGCATTTTTAATTCTGACATTGCAGGACACACCTCACGAAATAAAGCAATTTTGAAATATGTACTGAGAGTGTGAATATAATGTATTAAAACCCAGTGGGACAGATACTACATACGCAGTGACACATTAACTTGTTTACATCTCATCTATATTGTCCTTATTTAACCCTTTGACTGTCACAAGCCCATTTCTGAAACTGTCATTCTATGTTGCAAAATTTTTCGGAAAAAAAAAAAATCATATGAAATGATAGAGAATCTTTTTCCGATGGTAATGACACCAAAAGTACGAAATTTGGTCAAAAATTCACAGAATTACGCTCCTGCAAAGTTAGTGGTCTCGGTGATATATACGCATCGGCAATTTTGCCAACTCTGAGCCATGTTTTTGGCCAATTCTGTTGTTCCAGTTGACAAAACTCATAGCTATTTCTTTAGAACTCCATTTTTTCTATCAATTGAGTACAAGAAACTGCCCATTTACTGATTTGAACTACCCAATAAAGTGGTCAGAAATTGGCAATTTGGCCAATTTTGCACAAATTAAAAAAGATGCTAATTTCAAAATCGAGTCCAGAATAAACAATGTAGACATTCTTGGCACTAAAATAACATATCCTCTGTTCATTAGTCATGTCTCTAGGTCCCTCTTATATTACTATTGCTTTCTATTTTGATTTTTTATTCATACAAAAAAATACAAAATTTACTGTTATGCAGACTACTGCATTATTGTAAAAATTGTATAAATAATATCAGTGCACTAGTGAAAGAATATTAGACTCACCAGTTGACGTGTATTTGAGCTCAATTTCAAGGTCATTTTCATCGTGAAACTAATCAAAATCATCTCTATTTCTGTAATATGTTTTCCAATTTATCACTTGAGACCATGAAAACGAGAATACAACAATAAATACTATACGAAAATACACCTCAAAGTCGGCGTTTTAATAAAAAAAAAAAGGTCAGATTTTTTTTCTCATTATGCACTGTGTGCTGCAGGATTTTTTTATGTGGTGCACACTGACCACAAAGACCCATTCTCTCACATGTGGGCCTACCAGCTTTCTCCTGCTTGATCTGAAGCCGCTAGAACTTACACGTATTAATACGTCCAAAACAGTGGCGCGTAAGACGTATATATACGACCAAAACAGTCAAAGGGTTAAAAGATAACATCCATAATATTAAAATATTTTTCTCAATTAAAATCTGTTTGTTTTTCTACTCAATGGTCACCTGCCGCCAAGGCACCGCAATCCATGGAAGTCAGAGGGTAATCTGACCGTCATGTCAGCGCACCTTGGGAAAGATGGCAATTAAATGAAAAGTTACGTTACATAAATTGTAAAACTAGAATTGCTGTGGTTCAGTTTACTACAACATGATTTTTTTTCACTAAAGGAAGAGTCAGCTTTAACTTAAATTATCATGGCACAGTAGAACCTGAGAGAACCATTTAACCCTTCCACTGTCTCCCACAAAGATCTATGTCAAAGATGTCAGTGTCACTCATGTACATAAAAACACTAGAAAGAAGGAACACTGTAGTAGACCTACTGGCCCATACTGGATAGGTCCTTCTCAAGCCCAAACCACTAACAAAAATATTTCCCCAACCTATTTTTAATGCTACCAACCGATCTCTTCGTGATTTGATAAAGCTCGCTGTGTGGGCAAAGTGTTGTCAATAAAGGATCGCATTATCCTGCATTGGCATCTATTTTTCCATCCTGTCAGTATTTTATACCATTTATTTCCATCATATAAGCAATAATAAACAAGCAAGATACTGCACAAAGAGTGTGACTCCTTATTACAAGCATCGTGCTAGTAATGATCGACATAAATACAGTGGACCCCCGCTTAACGATCACCTTCCAATGCGACCAATTATGTAAGTGTATTTATGTAAGTGTGTTTGTACGTGTATGTTTGGGGGTCTGAAATGGACTAATCTACTTCACAATATTCCTTATGGGAACAAATTCGGTCAGTACTGGCACCTGAACATACTTCTGGAATGAAAAAATATCGTTAACCGGGGGTCCACTGTACTTGGTTTCCATTATACTTATAATCCACGTCACTTATTTTTGTAACCCTTGAGACTTGCTTTTGGGAAATGAAGATCTTAATCTCGCTCTCATTACAGTGCTGTTATATTAACAGGGAAATCCTAAACCTGTCATACACCATCATAGCAATGAGAAGTAATCAGATTAAATCCAAGAAAGGGAAGAGCAACTACAATTCCTTGGATCAAAAGCCTCTTACTATTATAAAGGCTTTCCATCTTCTTGAAGGTTTCTTACGAGCACTGTGCTTCACATTAGTGGTACATCATATGTAATTTATGTGTGTACACAAGCATACAGTGTAAGTTAAATCAACCCTCGGGTTTCCCTTACTTTATTCCACTGAATTTTCATAAAAACTCTCCCCCCCCCCCACACACACCATAAATAAATAATACGTAATCTCAAGCAAAAATTTCTAAAAAATATACACCTGCATACCACATTATAGTAACTTCACAAAATACTGTAGTACTTTTGTTCTATCATTGCTAGACAACTACAATTTTTATTTTTAAATCATAAATTATCTTGCAACTAGAATCTTTTTTTTTCTTGAGTTCCTATTAATACCAGGTATTAGACTCTTAAAAAATTAAAATAAAATTATGTATATTTTAGAACTAGACTAAGAACTGTCCAAAATGTAGTGCATTTATGGGCCTTTACATTACTGTGTTGTGTATTATGACGGTACAGTAATTTTAAAATAAAGAAATTTGAAAAAAAAATTTGCAAGCCTTTGAATAAAAATCTTCAGTGCTAATAGATTAATTGTTTTTGCTATGTTAATTAAAGTATGCAAATAAAAAAACATTTAGTAAATACCACATATTATTTCATTTACTTTTAAGAAACGTTAAAATAGAATTATCAAGAAATAAATCTAACAGATTTAAAGATAATACTCATAAACTTAACAAATTTATTAACAATAATCATGTGGTTGATATTTATAGAAACATAAACAACCTAATAACAAATATATTATCAGTATATAGGTACACATCCCTTCATCCGAAATTCTGAAATTCAAAAAGTTTCCAAAACTTAAGCTTTTCATGGAGTGTGGAGCGTCAGTCATCTCAGTGATGGGTCATGCCACTATGTGGTGGTGTTGAGAATCATTCTGAAATTTGAAAAAGTCTGAAATTCGAAACAATACTGGCTCCAAGGGTTTCGGATACAGGGATGTGGACCTGTACTAACAAAAACCAATACATTACAAAAGCATTCCAGTACAAAAATAACAAGAATATTTTGTAGTAAGCGAAGATGATGTGGAAAACATGCACAACAAACATGCAAAAGTTAAACATTAGTGACACTGTGTGTTCTGTCTCTGTTACCTGATAACCAGTTAAGATGTGGGGCCAGGAGCTATGACTAGAGAATGTCTGTGTTCTACCACTACTGTCCAATAACAGCAAGTTAAAATGAGAGGCCAGGAGCTATGACTTGAGGCAATCCATGCTCTACGACTAATGCCTAGTAACAGCAGGTTAAGATGTGGGGCCAGGAGCTATGACTTGACCTTCTAATTACAGATAGCCAAGGACAAGGGGATACAGGAAGCCCTCAATTTAACGGACTAATATGAGGGCAGCAGATGTCAGATAATGATGTTTGTGATGGACAGACATGACTGTGTTTTATCATATCATGTTTGCTGCAATAACATTCACTTCTGTAACCATCTGACTCTGCCCATTGTTTCCACTTTCAATGACTCAGTGGAATTTCCTCTGCATTTCTACAGTGTGTTAAATTGAAGTTTTATTATAAGTGAAGGTACGTACAAAGAATAAACTTTCAGTGGTAATTTACAAACTTACCAGGTAATACATCACACCTATAATTTGATTACTGCAAACCATTAGCTATCTCACTGTTATAATAAGGAAAATAATGTACAGTAGACAGTCGTTTAACACGGTGGTTATGTTCCTGAAAATGCCAAGGTAGTTAAAACCATGTTAGACAAACTGAAGAACTTATGGGAAAAATACGGTTATGTTGTTAACATTGGAAAAAATCCCTTGAAACTTCCCAAAAGTTCCACAAGGTACCATGGTAGTTAAGATTGTTGGGATTTTTAACCCACAGGTTATCCACCCAGGATAACCCAGGGTAAGAAGAGTTAGCCCCCCAGGATAACCCAGAGTAGGGAGGGTTCGCAACCCAGGATAGGAAGGGTTTGCCACCCAGGATAACCCAGGGTAGGGAAAGTTAGCCACTCAGGATAACCCAGAGTAGGGAGGGTTAGCCACCCAGGACAACCCAGAGTAGAGAATGTTAGACACTCAGGATAACCCATGTCCCTGGGCATGTGCTAGGGACAGGGGACATGGGGGAAGGGGGCAGTTGCCCCTACCTGGCATGTTGGAGGGAGCAAGAGGGAGGGGGCAGTTGCCCCTGACCTGGATCAGACCTGTGTTCAAGGGTATAAACAAGCCAGTTGAAAACAAGTCTTCAACTGGCTTCTTTATCCCCTTGTGCTCTCTATGAGAGTCCTTGCCGCTTCACTGCAAACCATTACTATCCTCCCTACCTGGAAATCCTTACATCCCTCCCTGGAAACCTCTGCACTCTCCCTTGGAAACTCTTGCATCTTTCCATGGAAACCATTACTACTGTATGTATCCCTCACTGAAACCCTTACATGTCTCCCTGCTGGAAACCTTTACAAGTCTCCCTGCAAGAAACCCTTATATATTTCACTGCTGGAAACCCTTATATGTCTTCCTGTTGGAAACACTTACATCTCTCCCTGCTGGAAACCCTTACATCTCTCCCTGCTGGAAACCCTTACATCTCTCCCTGCTGGAAACCCTTCCATGTCTCCCTGCTGGAAACCCTTACATACCTCTCTGCTGGAAACCACTACAGCATCCCTCCCTCTAAAAGTTCCAGCAGACACCCATATAGTAAAGGATAAATAGTATTCCAAAATGAGAAGATTAACACTGAAATATTCACACAGATACAATTAAAAGGCCAATTTTAAACATATTTAAATATGGCAACAAGGAAGCTGCCAGTAATGGCATATAAACCTACAAAATACATTAAAAATATCATAGAAGACACTGACTGCATATTGATCACATGCACAAGTTAGAGATCTAGTAGTAATGAAAGTATTTATAAAAAAGATCAAGACTAACACCCAAAAGTATGAAATATTACACAGCAACCTGTAAGCACTAATCACTTACATCAGAAAAGTAAACTTTCGATTTAACACACTTTGATTTAATGGTCTTTGGAAATGAGACATCATCTGCTTGTGATGTAGAAACAAAGATGTCCGTTAGTTAAAGAATTGTCTGTAATTGTCACAGTTACTGCAAAACAATCTCATCTCTGTCCCTCACACTCATCATTACCAGCCACTCAGTGCTCTCCCTCTTAGTCCACTATACTGAAGGTTTACTTTCACTAGACGTACACTATACAGTGGTACCTCAGGATACAAACAGCTCAAAATTCGAACAATTATGTAATTGTATTTATGTAAGTGCTTTTATGTGTGTATTTCTGGGGGTCTGAAATGGATTAATCTAATTTACGTTATTCCTTATGGAAGCAAAGTCGTTCGGTATCGCCACTTGAACATCCTTCTGGAACAAATTAAGTTCATATCCTGAGGTACCACTGTATATATATTGTACTGTATATCATGCAACAGTGATAGAAACTGGTTTTACAGCAACCTCAGTAACGGCAAGGTGAATATTCAATACCAAACAATCTTTATAACGCAAGATATGCGATATAAAATATTCAATACCGTCAATGATAACGGGTGATGTGTAATTGTGGAGGCATATTTCGTGGAATACATACTTTAATTTTGGGAAATAAGATCAATGGAATAATCTTTTGGCAACATTCTGATACCATTTTGAAGCCTAACAATAAATAACTATTTTTGTAGTCAGCACCAAAGCACAGACACGATATTTCATTATACATAAAACTAATTAACTTCCTAAATCTTCACCACTACTTTCAACTGATCTATACACTGAAGACATCGAATCAGTTTGAAACTGCTCAAGAAATCCCACTTAACTGAAGATCACTGAATCAATTCTGAGTATTAATACATACTTAAAGTTGTACTATTGTTCATTTAGCTACCTCTCTTTTTGGTACATTTAAAAACTTCTACTTAATAATCCATGTCTGGTTTTTAATAGTCTTTAAACATTAGTATTAGTCTGCCTGAAATGCACCACATGTTACTGGATTTCTTTTGTGTCTAACAATATTTTATTACATGTAGACTACATTACTGTATACTTCAGAAAAGAAATTATTATATTTGTATTTGTCTGTACATTTAATTACCTTTTTCTTGTATATTTTTAAACATAGAGATTTAAATTAGTTTTCTAAGACTATGTGGCATCTACTCTGAGAAAGTGTAAGAAAGCATGTGAGAAGTGGCAGTCAATGATCAATTTAAAAAGTCTGCCCAAAATGTTCATGCACGTTTGTGGCTTTCTTTGTGCTTAACGATATTTTATTACATGTAAGCTACACCTTGTATACTACGCAAAGAAATAAAAAATTTGAATTTGAAAGAGGATATACTGAATACTCTGTACCCGTGTGCAGTAATATCTTAATATCATAGTACTGTCTTTAATAAATAAGTAAAATACTCTACACATTACATTAATCAACACTGTATAGAACATTACTGAACAAAGAAAGGCATATACAGTACAGAGCATTACATAGTAGTCTCTAGTTTAAGCAACTGATATCCTCAAAAAACATAAGTCAGAGTTCTGTGGAGTTTTTTGTAAATTATATACAGTTCAGTAAGCTGGAAAACATAACTTCAAAATACTAAATTTTTAGGTACAGATTAATTTATACAGTATTCTGAGCTTTAAAAATTACTTGATAAGGCTTTGTTTATATGTATTAAATTCAATCCGAATCTGAGCTTTATAACTTACTCAATGATACTTTAATTATATGTATAAAGTTCCAATTTAATCTGAGCTTTATAATTTACTTGATAAAAAGAATTCTGTTACCCAAAAAATTATCGTCAAAAAATATTGCCACAACTACTCGCTCCCTTATTAAGGATCACTAATAATAATGACTGTAACTCATTTGCATAATGAATTCGTAATATAAAAAGCTAACTGAGGTTGCTAGGCTGTGTCTTATAATAGAGTACCTTGCTTACAGATACCCTTCGCAACTTTCGAGGTCTTGGCAGGTCGAGCAGATTCTGGAAGGTTGTGATAGCAAATTACTTGAAAGTGAACTAGATTAAAGTGTAAAGAACAAAAAGGCACAATACATAAATAACTCGCAAAGAGAAGCTCCTGATGATGTTTCGGTCTGACCTGTACCACCGACTAGTCGTAACAACACACTAACATTTATGGTTAAACAATGTATCACGTTAAAATAATTTTGTGTATTTATATATGTAAGCAAATAATAATTATTGCCATTATAGTCTTAAGTTGGATTTAAGTTTTGACCGAAATGCTCTGCATAACTCTGGACTTTCTGCATGGACAACCAAATGTCATCCATCTCTGTACAAACACTATATCATGCTGAAAAAAATCTTTATCTTAATGGTCCAAGTCAGACCAAAACATTGTCATAAGCTTCTTTCTACTATGTGCAAGTTATCTGTGTAGTGTTAAATTGTAACTCTGAAAACTAGTAGATTTACACCAACATTTGAATATACTCCTCACTCTGGTATACAGCCTCTCCTCACTTAGCGACGTACTTGTTTACCGATGACTCAGACTTACAATGGGCTCTCTGACTAGTTTGCGTACCTAAATAATGTATGTGAGAGCTGATTTCCTTTATTTTGTTTATTACAATATACAGTACACTACTATACACAGTACACTACTGTATGAACATTTAAAAATATAACAGAAATGCTATAAATAGTGCAAATGTGACATTAAAACAATATCAAAGATGGCTGACACAAACCCACTACCATTATAGTATGCTCCTCACTTAGCGATGAATTTGTTTACTGATGTGGTCTTGGGAACGAAACTCTGTCGCTAAGTGAGGAGAGGCTGTGGGAAAATGTGACCATTCTTAATTTGTAGAACATTTCACTCAACACCGGGCTGGTAGGAAAAAGTACAGTATGGGTGGGCCTTGCTGAACACTGCTTCGCTATACAGTGTTTCACTAATGCAGAAGTTTTCAATTATACACGTTCTTCCTTTATTCAGACTTCCTACAATAAATATATTCAGCACTCACTATAAGCTAAGGATGACAATATTTTAAGGCATGTAATGTGTGTATGAAATGCCCTGGCATGATAGTGGCTTTCTTTGTACTTAGCAAACCAAAACTGTAATTACACATTGTCACCTTTGCAAAGAAATAAAATCTTTATTCTTTATATGCAATTTTAAGGCCTAACTCTATTGTTCACTTAATATATGATGGTGTTAACATGTTATCAGGCTTTTATATGCATTTGAAAGTGAAAAAGGCTATGTTACACTTTACAGTAGTAGCCAAGAACCTAGCCTGCTGTATAAGCAGGGCCCTCCTGTACAGCAGTAGCCCACAACCTAACCTGCTGTTTAAGCAGGGTCCTCCTGTACAGCAGTAGCCCACAACCTAACTTGCTGTTTAAGCAGGGTCCTCCTGTACAGCAGTATCCCACAACCTAACCTGCTGTTTAAGCAGGGCCCTCCTGTACAGCAGTAGCCCACAACCTAACCTGCTGTTTATGCAGGGCCCTCCTGTACAGCAGTAGCCCACAACCTAACCTGCTGTTTAAGCAGGGTCCTCCTGTACAGCAGTAGCCCACAACCTAACCTGCTGTTTAAGCAGGGTCCTCCTGTACAGCAATAGCCCACAACCTAACCTGCTGTTTAAGCAGGGTCCTCCTGTACAGCAGTAGCCCACAACCTAACCTGCTGTTTAAGCAGGGTCCTCCTGTATAGCAGTAGCCCACAACCTAACCTGCTGTTTAAGCAGGGCCCTCCTGTACAGCAGTAGCCCACAACCTAACCTACTGTTTAAGCAGGGTCCTCCTGTACAGCAGTAGCCCACAACCTAACCTGCTGTTTAAGCAGGGCCCTCCTGTACAGCAGTAGCCCACAACCTAACCTGCTGTTTAAGCAGGGCCCTCCTGTACAGCAGTAGCCCACAACATAACCTGCTGTTTAAGCAGGGTCCTCCTGTACAGCAGTAGCTCACAACCTAACCTGCTGTTTAAGCAGGGCCCTCCTGTACAGCAATAGCCCACAACCTAACCTGTTGTTTAAGCAGGGCCCTCCTGTACAGCAATAGCCCACAACCTAACCTGTTGTTTAAGCAGGGCCCTCCTGTACTCAAAAAAGCCCATCATGAAGTTACCAGGATCTCAAGGCGCTAATGTTTCCATTTGTTTGTTAATGTCTTTAACCACAAAAGCCCAGTTTTGGGTGAAATGTTGTACAAATAAATCCCAGTGTTGAGCAAAACATTGTACAAATAAAGCCCAGTGTTGGGTAAAACATTACACAAATAAATTCCACCATTGGTTGAAACACTGCACAAATAAACAGCTCTTCTACACTGGTGTTCCTTCACCAATCATTGCCATATTAACACTGCACAATAAATACTATATAGGTAAAATTGGCCAATTAGCAAGAACTCATTTAAAATTAAGATCTTTCTAAAATTTTCTCTTATACATTTAAAGATATACTTTTTCATTTATGTCAATGTTAAAATTAATAATTTTGTACCAAAAGAACCTTAGAAAACTTACCTAACCTTATTATAATAAGAACAATTTAATTCAGCCTAATCCAACTAAATATAATGTAGATAAGTTAAAATAATTTAATAATAACCTAAGACAAAGAAATACATTTTTTTTCGTTAGGTTCAGAATGATTTTTGCAAAATTACTGCACACACAAATTTCCACTTGTCTTATTCAGCAAGAAGAGCATCGCTATTTAAACTAAAATCACAAGTTCTATCTATTTGTGGGGAGAGAGAGAGAGAGAGAGACAGGACAGTGTGAAACAAGCTTTTATGCCACAAGACGGGCAGAAAGCAGCAACTTCACTCTGGCTGTACCCTTCTCCAGAACATCACTCCATCTGAGATCATACATACCCAGGATGACTCGAGTATGGAACACATTCGTACAGTATAATGATGTCAACGAGATAAAGTCAGTTGATCAAATGAAAATGCTGGCCCACAGATGGCTCCAACTTCATCCTGTTCCCTACTTGTATGTCTCATAACAATAAAAATGCTTTCAAATGAGCTGATGTAGGTAACAGCTCTTAGCTTGCCAATAAAGTTAGGAATCCTTAACCTGTAAATAGCTGTCAATAAAGCTAGGGATCCTTAACCTGTCAAACCCTGTGTAAAAAAAAAAAGAGAGAGAGAGAGAGAGAGAGAGAGAGAGAGAGAGAGAGAGAGAGAGAGAGAGAGAGAGAGAGAGAGAGAGAGAGAGAGAGAGAGAGAGACAGAGAGAGAGACAGAGAGAGACAGAGAGAGAGAGAGAGAGAGAGAGAGACAGAGAGACAGAGAGAGAGACAGAGAGAGAGACAGAGAGAGAGACAGAGACAGAGAGAGAGACAGAGAGAGAGACAGAGAGAGACAGAGAGAGAGAGAGAGAGAGAGAGAGAGAGAGAGAGAGAGAGAGAGAGAGAGAGAGAGAGAGAGAGAGAGAGAGAGAGACAGAGACAGAGAGAGAGAGAGAGAGAGAGAGAGAGACAGAGACAGAGAGAGAGAGAGAGAGAGAGACAGACAGACAGACAGAGAGAGAGAGACAGAGAGAGACAGAGACAGTAGGGGTTGCAAGATTCTGTACGAGGCACAAGTACGCTCGCACCTTTAGTATGCTCCACTTTCTTGGTTTGCCTGCCCCCCCTCTCATCTGCGACTGCTTGACAGAGTAGAGAACAGAGCAAGACGTCTCATCTCTCGCCTGGACCCATCCTGGATAGATCTGTCATTTCAGCAGAGCCTTCAACATAGGAGGGTGGCTTTACTGTTATGTACAAGGCCAATATTGCCAAAGTACCACACTGGGATCCACTTCGAGAACAGCGTGAAACAAGCTTTTATGCCACAAGACGGGCAGAAAGCAGCAACTTCACTCTGGCTGTACCCTTCTCCAGAATATCACTCCATCTGAGATCATATATACCCAGGATGACTCAAATATGGAACACATTCGTACAGCATAATGATGTCAACGAGATAAAGTCAGTTGATCAAATGAAAATGCTGGCCCACAGATGGCTCCAACTTCATCCTGTTCCCTACTTGTATGTCTCATAACAATAAAAATGCTTTCAAATGAGCTGATGTAGGTAACTAGCTCTTAGCTTGCCAATAAAGTTAGGAATCCTTAACCTGTAAATAGCTGTCAATAAAACAAGGGATCCTTAACCTGTCAAACCCTGTGTAAAAAAAAAGAGAGAGAGAGAGAGAGAGAGAGAGAGAGAGAGAGAGAGAGAGAGAGAGAGAGAGAGAGAGAGAGAGAGAGAGAGAGAGAGAGAGAGAGAGAGAGAGAGAGACAGAGAGAGAGAGACAGAGAGAGAGAGACAGAGAGAGAGAGAGAGAGAGAGAGACAGAGAGAGACAGAGAGAGAGACAGAGAGAGACAGAGAGAGAGACAGAGAGACAGAGAGAGAGACAGAGAGAGAGAGAGACAGAGAGAGAGAGACAGAGAGAGAGAGAGACAGAGAGAGAGAGACAGAGAGAGAGACAGAGAGAGAGATAGAGAGAGAGACAGAGAGAGACAGAGAGAGAGAGAGAGAGAGAGAGAGAGAGAGAGAGAGAGAGAGAGAGAGAGAGAGAGAGAGAGAGAGAGAGAGAGAGAGAGAGACAGAGAGAGACAGAGAGACAGAGACAGAGAGAGAGAGAAACAGAGAGAGAGAGAAACAGAGAGAGAAACAAAGAGAGAGAGAAACAAAGAGAGAGAGAAACAAAGAGAGAGAGAAACAAAGAGAGAGAGAAACAAAGAGAGAGAGAAACAAAGAGAGAGAGAAACAAAGAGAGAGAGAAACAAAGAGAGAGAGAAACAAAGAGAGAGAGAAACAAAGAGAGAGAGAAACAAAGAGAGAGAGAAACAAAGAGAGAGAGAAACAAAGAGAGAGAGAAACAGAGAGAGAAACAGAGAGAGAAACAGAGAGAGAAACAGAGAGAAACAGAGAGAGAGAGAAACAGAGAGAGAGAGAAACAGAGAGAGAGAAACAGAGAGAGAGAGAAACAGAGAGAGAGAAACAGAGAGAGAGAGAAACAGACAGACAGAGAAACAGACAGACAGACAGGCGTGCGCACACACACACACACACACACACACACACACACACACACATATAAACAGCCTCTCCTCACTTAACGACGGAGTTCCGTTCCTAAAACCATGTCAGTAAACGAATTTGTTACTAAACAAGGAGCATACTATAATGGTAGTGGGTTTGTGTCGACCATCTTTGATATTGTTTTAATGTCACCTTTGCACCATTTATAACATTTTAAGTATATTTTTAAATGTTTATACAGTAGTCAACTGTATATTGTTATAAACAGAAGAGAGGAAATCAGCTCTAATATACATTATTTAGGTATGCATACTGGTCAGAGACTGACACATCCCTTATTTATCTGACTGATTACAGGAGAACTCAAATGTCGATGGGGAACCTCATACGAATAGTAACCTTAGACTTACAAAAGGCCTTCGATGCTGTCAACCACAATGTATTTTGTAAGAAACGTCAAGCTATCGGCATAGGTTCCATAGACTGGTTCAAGTCAAAATCAACAAAACAGATTCAGAACCCATGCCGATAGTATGTGGAGTTCCCCAAGGTACTATTCTGGTTCCCTTATTATTTCTATTTTATGTTAACATGCCCATCAGTGTCAAATGCAAACTCCTACTGTATGCAGATGACAGTGCTCTGTAAGCGTCAGGTAAAGACCCACAAGATACAGCTAATGTAATAACAGTGGAACTGGAGTCCTGCAGCAAATGGTTAGTAGACAACGAACTATCGTTACACCTTGGGAAAACGGAAGCCATACTCTCTGGCACGAAACATAAACTGAGAAGGGTAAATAATTTTAATGTCTGGTGTAATGGGGAACCCATCACTTCAGTTTCCTCAATTATATATCTGGGAATCCCCTTTGACCAATGCATGTCAGGAGAACTGATAGGGAACAGTGTAGTAAAGAAAGTGAATGCCAGACTGAAGTTCCTCTACAGACAAGCACAGTGTCTACCTACTGAGGCTCACAGGACCCTATGTCTAGTACTTATACAGTGTCGTGTGGACTACGCTTGCTCTTCATGGTACTCTTCTTTGATAAAAAAATTGAAAGATAAACTACAAATCACCCAGAACAAAATGGTAAGATTCATCCTGGATCTGGGTCCAAGAGAACATGTAGGCCAGGATGAATTACAACAATTGGATATGCTGAATGTTGAAGGCAAAATAAAACAACTTTAGTTAAATCAAGTTTATAAAATTGCTCACAGTGTTCAGAATATCTTGCTGCCAATTTTGCCAAAG
Organism: Cherax quadricarinatus; assembly: GCF_038502225.1. NCBI lineage: Eukaryota > Metazoa > Arthropoda > Malacostraca > Decapoda > Parastacidae > Cherax > Cherax quadricarinatus. The sequence continues at coordinate 40,848 of NW_027196755.1, forward strand.
CAATCATAGTACTAGGGGGAGAGAACACAACTTTGTAGTACCCACAGTCAGTGGCCAGGATTCAAACACCTTTTATTGTACAGTAATAAAGGAATGGAACAAACTGCCTGTACATGTCAAAGCCAGTCATAGCATGAGTCAGTTCAAGAAGAGTGCCAAAAGGAACCTAATGAATGTAGGAAAGGGAGGAAAATGATTTTTTAGTTTTTAGCTAACATATGTAAATATAAATAACTCACTTTACCGTATGCCTAGAATATCTCCTTTACAGTATAATAATAAGATATAATCTCCCTTATAGTATAATAATAAGGTATTAAAAGGACACCAAAGGAAATAAGTCACTTTGTCTGACTTTTTGGGTTATCCCAGGTTCTCTACACATATGCTGCTAAGTATGATCATCTATGTAATTGTATTTGTGTATACCTGAATAAACTTACTTACTGACTGACTGACTTACCCCTGCTCACAAACTTGCTCTCAGTGTTGAAGAATTTTCATAAAAGCAAAAAATATTTTTTCTTATGAAATGATAAGAGAACTTTATCCAAATGGTAATAACATCAAAAGTATGAAATATGATGGAAATCTAATAGAATTATGCTCTCGTGAAGTTAGCGGTCTCAGCGATATTTATGCATCATCAATTTTGCCCACTTTGAGCCCTATTTTCAGCCAATTCCATTGTTCCAGTCGACCAAACTCATAGCTATTTCACTAGAACTCAATTTGTTCTATCCACTGAGTACAATAAACCACCTATTTACTGATTTCAACTACCCAATAATGTGATGAGAAATTGGCAATTTGGACAGTTTCATACACAATTCAAGGAAGGTCAATGTCAAAACAGGGTCCAGAATTAACAATACAAACATTCCTAAGAGTAAAATAACATTTTCTCTGTTCATGAGTCATGTCTCCAGCTCCTCTTATACTATGTTTGCTTTCTATTTTGAATTTTTATTCACATAAAAATATAAAATTTACTGTTATGCAGAATACTGCATTATTGCAAAAATGTTATAAATAATATCAGCACATTTGTGAAAGCATATTAGACCCACCAGTTGACGTGTATTGGACGCTTGATGTGATTTGTTTACTCTTGACCATCGGCAAAAATCGAACATTTCTGCTACTTTGAGCTCAACTTCAAGGTACTTTTAGTCCATAAACCATTCAAAATCATATTCAAAATCATCTCTAGTTCTGTAATACGTCTTCCATTCTATCAAAAGAGACCAAGAAAAATGAGAATACAACCATAAATACCATACAAAATACACTGTAAAGTCATTGTTTTAAACAAAAAACATGGGAGTTTTTTTTTCTCATTATGCACTGCGTGCTGCAGGATTTTTTTTTATACTGCGCACAGTGGCCACTTAGACCTATTCTCTCATATGTAGGCCTACCAGCTTTCTCCCACAAGATTGGAAGCCTCTAGAATTTTGGCGTACTATTATGGGACCGACACTGGCTTGCAAGCCGTAATATTAGAACCAACAGTGAAAGGGTTAAGTAAATACATTTTGGGTAGAGAAAATAATCAAAAGGCTTACACACTACCTATATCTTGACCTAAAATACAATATGTCAGTAAAGTACAAATGAAGTACGTATTGGTCAGTTACAAATAAATTCCATTGAAATTACATCAGTTGAATGACCTGCATATTATGAAGTAGTTGAACTGGAGTGCTAAGAAATTTCTAATAGTGGATATAATAATTTATGTAAGATTTAACCCTTAAACGGTCCAAACGTATATATACGTTCACACGTGTAGCGCCCCAAACGTATATATACGTTTTCTTTATCATTCTTTCAACATTGCCACGATAAGCCTGAGTCACCTAGACATGAGAGAATGGTGCGCACTCACTGTGCACCATATTAAAATAATTGGGGATACTAAATTATGCTGTTTTTTTCCTTTAAAAAGAAGATTTTTTTTCTCGTAACTGTAGGCCATGCTGAATATATATATACATTTGGACTGTTTAAGGGTTAATAACCCTTTGAGGGTCGACAGGCCCTCTCCGAAACTCGTTCTCAGGGTCGGCCAAATTTAAAAAATAAAAAAAATTATTTTCTCTTATGAAAAGATAGAGAATCTTTCCGATCATAACGATTAACAAAGTTTGAAATTTGATAGAAAACTTACGAAATTATGCTCAAGCAGTTAGCGGTCTCGCGATGTTTACGCAGACGGCGATTTTGCACACTTTGAGCCCCTTTTTCGCCAATTTCACTGTACTAGTCGACAAAAAAGCATGAATATTTCGCCAGAACTCCATTTTTTCTTCATCGAATGGGTGCAAGAAACCACCCATTTATAAATTCAACTATCCAGGGTACAGTGGTCAGAATTTAGCAATTTTGGCTAATTTCACACAAATTTCAAAAAGATGCCAATTAATAGGGTCCAGAATAAACAAGAAAGACATTCTGGCACTAAATGACATTTCCTAGTCATTAGTCACGTCTCATGCCCTCTATATTCTTTTGCTTTCCACTTTGAATTTTTATTCTACAAAATATAAGATTTACTGTTATGCAGACTACTGCATTAGTGTAAAAATGGTATAAATATTATTGGTGTTGTCTTGAAGAAAGAGACTCTTTTCCACTAATACCTGTCTTTTTGCTGCTACAAAAATTCAAAACTCAAATCTAGCTGAGAAGTTTCCCTGAATATTCAGCCTTCATAACTACTGTAGGGCCCCACTTATATAGCAGGTTAGGTTCCTGGCTACTGTAGGGCCCCACTTATATAGCAGGTTAGGTTCCTGGCTACTGTAGGGCCCCACTTATGCAGCAGTTGAGGTTCTTGGCTAATGTAGGGCCCTACTTATACAGCAGGTTAGCTTCCTGGCTACTGTAGGGCCCCACTTATACAGCAGTTTATGTTTCTGGCTACTGTAGGGCATCACTTACACAGCAGTTGAGGTTCCTGGCTACTGTAGGGCCCAACTGATACAGCAGTTTAGGTTCCTGGCTACTATAGGGCCCCCACTTATACAGAGGGTTAGGTTATTGGATACTGTAGAGCCCTGCTTACATAGCAGGTTACGTTCCAAGCTACCGGAGGGCCATGCTTATGCAACGGGTTAGGTTCCAGGTTACTGCTGTACAGGAGGTCCCTACTTATACAGCAGGTTAGATTCCAGGCTACTGCTGTATGGGAGGTCCCTGCTTATACAGCAGATTAGGTTCCATTCTACTGCTATACAGGAGGTCATTACTTATACAGCAGGTTAGGTTAAAGGCTACTGCTACACAGAAAGTCCCTGCTTATACAGCACGTTAGGTACTGGGCTACTGCTGTACAGGGGGGCCCTGCATATACAGCAGGTTAGGTTCTGGGCTACTGCTGTACAGGAGGTCCCTGCTTATACAGCAGGTTAGGTCCTGGGCTATTGCTGTACAGGAGGGCCCTGCTTATACAGCAGGTTAGGCCCTGGGCTATTGCTATACAGGAGAGCCCTGCTTATACAGCAGGTTAGGTTCCAGGCTACTGCTGTACAGGAAGTCCCTGCTTATACAGTAGGTTAGGTTAGGTTCCAGGCTACTGCTGTACAGGAGGGCCCTGCTTATACAGTAGGTTAGGTCCTAAGCTACTTCTGTACAGGAAAGCCCTGCTTATACAGCAGGTTAGGTTCCAGGCTACTGCTGTACAGGTACCTGGTTATTCAGCAGGTTAGGTTCTGGGCTACTGCTGTACAGGAGGGTCTTGCTTATACAGCAAGTTAGGTTCAGGGCTACTGCTGTACAGGAGGGCCCTGCTTATACAACAGGTTAGGTTCCAGGCTACTGTTGTACAGGAGGGCCCTGCTTATACAGCAGGTTAGGTTCTGGGCTACTACTGTACAGAAAGTCCCTGCTTATACAGCAGGTTAGGTTCTGGGCTACTGCTGTACAGGCCACTACTTATACAGCAGGTTAGGTACTGGGCTACTGCTGTACAGGAGGTCCCTGCTTACACAGCAGGTTAGGTTCGAGGTTACTGCTGTACAGGAGGTCCTGCTTATACAGCAGATTAGGTTCTGGGCTACTGCTGTACTGGAGGCCCTGCTTATACAGCAGGTTAGGTTCTGGGCAACTGTTGTACAGGAGGTCCCTGCTTCTAAACAGGTTAGATTCAGCTGAAGTACTAGTGTGATTCCTTTGTTCTTGGGTATTACCATTTTGAGTATTACTATAACATTCAAGTCTCCCTCCATACACACAGCAACAGTCAACACCACACCAGAGAAAACAAGCAGTTATATACAGAAAAACCAGAACACTGCCTGAACAACTGTTACTCAACACTAACATTGCTAATGAATGACCTTACCTCAGTGGAAGACCAAATATGAAATATGTTCAGGGAGAATTTTATATTATTCATGAATTTTAGATTTCATTGCATTAATGGTATACAATACTTGAACATTAATGAATAAGATACATGTGCAACAATTGCATATTGCACATTATTAAAGATCAACAATTCTTTATTTAACCCTTTCACTGTCGAGACCTGTGATCCTAAACTCACTCTCAGTGTCAAAAAATATTCGAAAAAGTTAAAAATTATTTTTTCTTACCAAAATCTTCAGAATATTTTTCTGTGTTAAAAAAAAAAAAATTCAGTCAGTACTTACCGAGATATAGAGGCGGGAAGTTGACAAAGTGTACCTCTTACGGCAACATCGGTGACTGCCGCTCACTTGGTAATATTACTTTTACTTTTATTCTATTTTTTTATTATTTTTTCAAGTAACTTTTGTGGCCTGTGAGACCAATATACTGTGTAATGTATATATATCCACTTGTTGTATGCAACACAATAACTGCACAAATATTAATAACATTACATTGTTTACAAAACCTGTTGACACAAACCAACAATAAGAAAAGTTGTTTATTACTACTGTTCTATAATATCTATACACATAAATAGTCACTGGACATGTTCCTAGAACTGCTACAGCTTGTGGAAGGTTGTTGTGTGTGGGTGGCCTTTGTTGTGGATGTGCTGAGAGCGGCATGGCTGGTGTCACAATGATGCATTACACAACCACCACCACCAACCATTACCCACACTGTCTTCCCCAACAAGCATATTGTCTTCTCTGCCACCCACATGGAAATAAGTCAATTTGTCTGACTTTTTTGGGTTATCCTAGGTTGATGGTAGTCTGGGTTTTCAGCACTATTTCTGGTATCCTGGGCATTGCTTTCGGTCAAAAACTCCTCAAAACCATGAAATTCATCTTCAATGACACTTCCATCTGTGTTAGAACTATCACTTGGGAAGAGTCCCAATTCGCCAGGGAGTGAGACATTTTTTACCGTGAGGCATAGCAAACAAGGATTACTGAAATGGTGTTCCCACAATGCAATGCGGGTGCCCCGATTTTTTTTATACTGTGTACACTGACCCCACAGACCCATTCTCTCACATGCAGGCCTACCAGCTTTCTCCTGCTAGATGTGAAGCCGCTAGAATTTTGGCGTAGTACTACGGCACCAACAGTAGCTTGTAAGCCATAGTACTACGTCACCAACAGTGAAAGAGTTAAGCATGATACAATGTGTGTGTACTGAGGTGGGTGACATTTAGTTATGCATGCAGAAAGTCCTTTAGTATGGAGAGCATTTTGGGCAAACTTAAGCCTATGTTAAGACTAATAAGCCAATAATTGACTGTTTATGTATACAGTCTCTGAGCGATTGAAACAATAAATTTAGTAATTACAATATTTTCATCAAGTTTAACTGTTTTAAGGATTATCGATGAATTATGGATTCAGAGACCATCATAAAGGTCGACTGGGGCTTGACCGTACCTAACAGAGCCATGGACATCAGGAAATAATTATACAAAGCCAAGATTACTGCAATGAAGTGCAATGAACCAACCAGACACACTATACAAGCTGATTCCAAACACACTAAAACACATTAAAAATAACTCATTTGAGTTCAATATTGGTAAGAGGTCGACTCAGGAGTTGCTTACTTCATGCAAACTTGGGTGTATATTGCCATAACAAAGAATATAAATCGGTGACAAAGCCTTAGTGAGAATAATTCATAGAGCAAAAGACGAACATAAGACAAGTAATAGTGTGTGCAACTGGTATGATGACAGTGATAAAGGTGAGAGTGTAACTGGTATGGTGATATTGATAAAAGTAACAGAGTGTAACTAGTATGGTGATACTGATAAAAGTAACAGAGTGTAACTAGTATGGTGATACTGATAAATGTAACAGAGTGTAACTAGTATGGTGATACTGATAAATTGCAAGTACAGTACAAAGACAAGTATGCACTGATCAAGACACTGAGACAATGGTTCACCACCAGCAACTTCTTTATCCCTGAAGAAGTCACCTGTGGTGAAATGTTGCCTTAAAAAACAAAAAACATTGTCATCAGTGAATGCTTGACTCTTACTCTGAAACACAAAAGGAAATTTGAAATCATGTGAATAAAGTTAATTTGAAATTATGTGAATGAAGTTAATTTGCAACCATCTTCATGTGAATGAAGATAATCTGCAATTATCTTCATATTAATGAAGTTAATTTGAAATCATGTGAACAAAGTTAGTTTGAAACCATCTTCATGTGAATGAAGTTAATTTGCAATCATCTTCATGTGAAGTCAATTCAAAACTTTGTGCACCTATATCACAAATTTGATACAGTATTGCTAAACCATTACCAAGCACAGTTAGTCCTCGACTTACACACTGGGGACCTCCTGAATTGTGTATAATATTCACAATACAAGAGGTCTTCAACTTACGAATATATTGGGGACCTCCTGTATTGTGTACAATAATATATAATAATGACATTACACACGATACAATAATAAAGATTCTCGATGTGTTTGAAGTCGAAGGCTTACTGTACATGGCAGAAAAGCAAAATACTGCATTCCACTGTGAGATATCAGTAATTTTACTGACGAGGGCAGCTAATGCCACATGCAAATTATACAAGCAAGGTCAGGGTGCCTCCCAGAGTGGTCATTATGGTCTGGGATCAAGCACAAACCACTCACAAACATCGCTAACCTTTTCCCACTGTTCCAGCTCCCGGGACGACATATAGATGAAATCTCCCACTGGTGTCCCCTGTACCACCATTGATAAAAAATGTCCGGAAATTAGATTCAATGTGAAAACTATAAGCAATGATAATGATGTTAAAATATTAATAAAAATCAATGCATTAGATATTTTCCACTAGGGCAGAGTGACCAGACTTACTGGGTCACACTGGTTGTGTCTTACCAAGACAGAGTGACCAGACTTACTGGGTCACATTGGTTGTGTCTTACCAAGACAGAGTGACCAGATTTACTGGGTCACACTGGTTGTGTCTTACCAAGACAGAGTGACCAGATTTACTGGGTCACACTGGTTGTGTCTTACCAAGACAGAGTGACCAGAATTACTGGGTCACACTGGTTGTGCCTTACCAAGACAGTGACCAGAATTACTGGGTCACACTAGTTGTGTCTTACCAAGACAAAGTGACCAGACTTACTGGGTCATACTGGTTGTGTCTTACCAAGACAGGGTAACCAGACTTACTGGGTCATACTGGTTGTGTCTTACCAAGACAGAGTGACCAGACTTACTGGGTCACACTGGTTGTGTCTTACCAAGACAGAGTGACCAGACTTACTGGGTCACACTGGTTGTGTCTTACCAAGACAAAGTGACTAGACTTACTGGGTCACAGTGAATATCTATATTCAGACCACACTATATTATGAACAGTTGGTCACAGTAAGTGTTGTACAGCATCTGAACTACTGTACAGTGCCAAGGTCTCGCACTCGTCATCAAAAGCAAGTGAAGCTGGTACAAAGAATACATCTTTTTCATACACTTGTATTTTAAGGTGAATTAATTAATTCTCTCAACAAAAATAACCCACACACAAGAGAAACAAACTTATGACGGTATTTCAGTCCAACTTGGACCAAAACGTCGCCATGAGTTTCTGTTTTCCATGTGCAGGTTATTAGTTTATAGTTCCAGTCTCGGTATTGGGACTTTTTGTTCTTTAATTCGAAAGCTAATGTACAAGATTTAACCCGTAAACGGTCCAAACGTGTATATACGTTTTTTCAACATTTGAAAGTATGTAAAAAAAGTAGATCTTCTTTTAGTTTTTTTTACACTTGAAAATGTGTAAAAAAACTTTGATCTAGTTTTTTTTTTTGTTATATTTGAAAATATGTAAAAAAACGTAGATCTACTTTTGTAGCACTACACATGTGAACGTAGATCTGCTTGGACCGTTTACGGGTTAAGCAAAGCAATACAATGATCAAATTAAAATTTTTGTTTCAAAATAAACTATATTGTATTTTTGATATATGCTACAACCAACTATATATTAATAATACTGTATCTATATTAACCACTGGCTTATAGATTTTTTTTTTTAAACTGGATGTCTCCCTCCTAGGCAGGGTGACCCAAAGAAAAGAAACATTTTCATCATCATTCACACATATCACTGTCTTTACAGAGGAATGAAGATATGATAGTTTATATGTCACTCCAAACTGTCAATATCCCAAACCCCTCCTTCAGAGTGCCAGCACTGTACAGTGGTACCCCGAAATTCAGCCATAATTCCTTCCAGAAGGCTGTTTGAGTGCCGTTAATGAACGAATTTGTTTCCATAAGGAATAATGTAAATTAGATAAATCTGTTTCACACCCGCACAAAATACACATACAAAAGCACTTATAATAATACACTTACATAATTATTAGAGTAGGTAAAATGAAAGGGGGTAAAGCAGCTGGGAGTGATGAGATAAAGATAGAAATGTTAAAAGCAGGTGGGGATATAGTTTTGGAGTGGCTGGTGTTATTATTTAATAAATGTATAGAAGAGGGTAAGGTACCTAGGGATTGGCAGAGAGCATGCATAGTTCCTTTGTATAAAGGCAAAGGGGACAAAAGAAAGTGCAAAAATTATAGGGGGATAAGTCTGTTGAGTATACCTGGAAAAGTGTATGGTGGAGTTATTATTGAAAGAATTAAGAGTAAGACGGAGAATAGGATAGCAGATGAACAAGGAGGCTTTAGGAAAGGTAGGGGGTGTGTGGACCAGGTGTTTACAGTGAAACATAAGTGAACAGTATTTAGATAAGGCTAAAGAGTTTTTTGTGGCATTTATGGATTTGGAAAAGGCATATGACAGGGTGGATAGGGGGGCAATGTGGCAGATGTTGCAGGTGTATGGTATAGGAGGTAGGTTACTGAAAGCAGTGAAGAGTTTTTACAAGGATAGTGAGGCTCAAGTTAGAGTATGTAGGAAAGAGGGAGATTATTTCCCAGTAAAAGTAGGCCTTAGACAAGGATGTTTGATGTCACCATGGTTGTTTAATATATTTATAGATGGGGTTGTATGAGGCAAGAGGCGTGGAGTTAAAAGATAAAGAATCACACATAAAGTGGGAGTTGTCACAGTTGCTCTTTGCTGATGACACTGTGCTCTTGGGAGATTCTGAAGAGAAGTTGCAGAGGTTGGTGGATGAATTTGGTAGGGTATGCAAAAGAAGAAAATTAAAAGTGAATACAGGAAAGAGTAAGGTTATGAGGATAACAAAAAGATTAGGTGGAAATAAATGGTATAAAATACCGACACAATGGAAATATAAACACATATGCAGTATAATGTGATCCTTTATTGACAACGTTTCGCCCACACAGTGGGCTTTTTCAAGTCACAAACAGATCTACCTGGGGTGGAAGGTATGCGAGTATTTATAGTCAGGTTCAGAATGCTGAGGTCAGGTGGAGAATGCTGCATCTGATGATGTACCGAGTGGGGTTATAGAGTCTAAAATCTTGGGTAGCTTGGAAGGGAGATTGGATAAGTTTGTGAGCAGACCTTCTACAGTGTTCTTATGTGGGATAGTGATGAAGAAGTTTCTTCGCAAGTGGTTCAGCTATGTTATAGAAGCCACTATTCTGGTTGAAGTTGTCGGATATAGAATAAGTGATGATTCCAGGATTCTTCAGTACTGAGTGTTGTCGTCTGTGGCGATAAGTCTTGAGTTTCTGTAGTTTATCAAGTGGTTGTGTGAATTACGGTGTTGTACACAGGCATTCCTTGTATCGTCAGACCCGCTTGCGTATTGGTGTTCTGAAATATGTGTTTGGAGGTCCCTTGATGTTTCGCCCACGTATAATTTGTTGCAGTCATTACAAGGGATTATGTATACCCCTGCAGAGGGTGGAGCTTGTCCTGTCTATCACTGGTAATGTCCTTGATGGTCGTGATTGTGGAGGTAGATACTTGGAATGAGGTATTGGAAAAGATGTTGGAAACGTGTTTGGCAATGGAGTTGGTGGGGAGGACTATGTATCTCTTCTCAGCAGTGTCTTCTCTGGGTGTGTTGAAGATGTTTAATGCCCGTCGTCTGCAGTCTCTGATGAAGTGACGAGGATAGTGGAGTTTAGAAAATATGTACTTATTCAATTATAGTGCATTCTTCCTCAAGAAACTCATTGCTGCAGATTCTGAGTGCACGCAGGAAGAAGTCTATAATTACACCACGTTTAGTTTTGGTGTTGTGGTGAGAGTAGAAGTGGAGAAGATCGTTTTGGTTGGTGGGTTTTCGATAGACTTTAAAACGAAGTTCGTGGTCAGCTTTGCAAAGAACATCAAGGAAAGGAAGAGCGTTGTTGACTTCTTCTTCTTCTTCAAGGGTGAACTGGATTGAAGACTCGACCTGGTTGAGTTTGTCATGGAGAGCTTGAACATCGAAGCATCTAGGAGTTATGAGGAGAATGTCGTCAACATAACGGAGCCAGGTGACAGATGAAGGAATAATGGTGGAGAAACATTCGGCTTCTAGATGTTCCATGTATAGGTTCACCAGGACTGCACTGAGTGGTGAACCCATGGGTAGTCCAAAAGTCTGCTGAAAGAGGTGATTTTCGAAAGAGAAACACGTAAAGCCAACACATAGTTCAACAAGGTCGATGAAATCGCTGGCTGGAATAGGAAGATCAAGTGAATCGTCAATTTTCCTGCGCAAGAGATCGATGGCTTGTGTAGTAGGTACTTTGGTGAATAGGGAAGTCACGTCAAGGCTGGAAAGTTTCTTGTTCCTGATGTTGATGTTGCGAATGCGATTGAGAAGATCACCCGAGTGTTTGAGATGTGCTGGACTGATAGTGCCCAAGAGTTTAGAGAGGTGTTTTGCGAGAATTCCTGAGAGCTGGTGGGGAGCACTGCCTATTCCCGAGGATATGGGCCTCAGTGGGATACCAGGCTTGTGAGTTTTTGGCAGGCCATACATTCTGGAGAGCGAAACGTTGCCACAATAAAATGTCACATTAGTTGCACTTGTGTCCTTTTACTTTACATATTGTCGGTAATTCTACCAACTTTATTACAGGTCTGGGGTTGCTGGGTATGGTGTGCAGAAGTTTCTTCCCTTGTTCTGAGTTCCTCAGAATGCGGCGAGTCCTTTGAAGAAAAGTTTTAGTAAGGTTGTCCACTTGGTTAGCTGTGAGAGGTTTGTAGGTATCTGGGTCATTAAGTAGATCGAGCATTTTGTTCCTGTAATCGTCAGTGTGTGACTTATACACACTGACAATAAGTACCATGCTCTCTCTGCATGTATGTACGTATGTAATATTTCAAATGGTTGAAATTCTATGGGACGAGCAGAAAACACACTTTTTCCTAACTATGTCTGTCTTAATGTGTGTGTGTGTGTGTTAGCTACCATTTTGTCCTAGGCACATGTCGATTAGACACTAGGCCTGTTGTATATGTGTGTATATGTATATGCATGTGTTAGTTACCATTTGGTCCTAGGCACATGTCGATTAGACACTTGGCCTGTTCTATGTGCATGCAAGTGTGTGTATGTGTGTGTGTGTGTTAGTTACCATTTGGTGTGTGTGTGTGTGTGTGTGTGTGTGTGTGTGTGTGTGTGTGTGTTTATGAGAGTGAGTGTTTGTGTGTGTAGAGGTGGGAAGTCTTGCCTTGTTTAGTACACTGTGTGTGTGTGTGTGTGTGTGTGTGTGTGTGTGTGTGTGTGTGTATACTCACCTATTTGTACTCACCTATTTGTGGTTACAGGGGTCGAGTCCTAGCTCCTGGCCCCGCCTCTTCACCGGTTGCTACTAGGCCCTCTCTCTCCCCGCTCCATGAGCTTTATCAAACCTCGTCTTAAAACTGTGTATGGTTCCTGCCTCCACTACGTCATTTTCTAGGCTATTCCACTGCCTTACAACTCTATGACTGAAGAAATACTTCCTACTATCTCTCTGACTCATTTGTGTCTTCAACTTCCAATTGTGGCCTCTTGTTTCTGTGTCCCCTCCCTGGAACATCCTGTCCTTGTCCACCTTGTCTATTCCACGCAGTATTTTATATGTCGTTATCATGTCTCCCCTGACCCTGTGTGTGTGTGTGTGTGTGTGTGTGTGTGTGTGTGTGTGTGTGTGTGTGTGTGTGTGTGTGTGTGTGTGTGTGTTGTGTGTGTTGTGTGTGTTGTGTGTGTTGTGTGTGTTGTGTGTGTTGTGTGTGTTGTGTGTGTTGTGTTTGTGTTTGTGTGTGTGTTGTGTGTGTGTGTGTGTGTGTGTGTGTGTGTGTGTGTGTGTGTGTGTGTGTGTGTGTGTGTGTGTGTGTGTGTGTGTGTGTGTGTGTGTGTGTGTGTACTCACCTATTTGTGGTTGCAGGGGTCGAGTCTTAGCTCCTGGCCCCGCCTCTTCACCGGTTGCTACTGGGCCCTCTTCTCTCCCCACTCCATGAGCTTTATCAAACCTCGTCTTAAAACTGTGTATGGTTCCTGCCTCCACTACGTCATTTTCTAGGCTATTCCACTGCCTTACAACTCTATGACTGAAGAAATACTTCCTAATATCTCTCTGACTCATTTGTGTCTTCAACTTCCAATTGTGGCCTCTTGTTTCTGTGTCCCCTCCCTGGAACATCCTGTCTTTGTCCACCTTGTCTATTCCATGCAGTATTTTATATGTCGTTATCATGTCTCCCCTGACCCTCCTGTCCTCCAGTGTCGTCAGGCCGATTTCCCTTAATCTTTCTTCATAGGACATTCCCCTTAGTTCTGGAACTAACCTTGTGGCAAACCATTGTACTTTCTCTAGTTTCTTGACGTGCTTTATCAAGTGCGGGTTCCAAACAGGTGCTGCATACTCCAGTATGGGCCTGACATACACGGTGTACAGTGTCTTGAACGATTCCTTACTAAGGTATCGGAATGCTGTTCTCAGGTGTGTGTACTCACCTAGTTGTACTCACCTAGTTGAGGTTGCGGGGGTCGAGTCCGAGCTCCTGGCCCCGCCTCTTCACTGATCGCTACTAGGTCACTCTCCCTGAGCCGTGAGCTTTATCATACCTCTGCTTAAAGCTATGTATGGATCCTGCCTCCACTACATCGCTTCCCAAACTATTCCACTTACTGACTACTCTGTGGCTGAAGAAATACTTCCTAACATCCCTGTGATTCATCTGTGTCTTCAGCTTCCAACTGTGTCCCCTTGTTACTGTGTCCAATCTCTGGAACATCCTGTCTTTGTCCACCTTGTCAATTCCTCTCAGTATTTTGTATGTCGTTATCATGTCCCCCCTATCTCTCCTGTCCTCCAGTGTCGTCAGGTTGATTTCCCTTAACCTCTCCTCGTAGGACATACCTCTTAGCTCTGGGACTAGTCTTGTTGCAAACCTTTGCACTTTCTCTAGTTTCTTCACGTGCTTGGCTAGGTGTGGGTTCCAAACTGGTGACGCATACTCCAATATGGGCCTAACATACACGGTGTACAGGGTCCTGAATGATTCCTTATTAAGATGTCGGAATGCTGTTCTGAGGTTTGCTAGGCGCCCATATGCTGCAGCAGTTATTTGGTTGATGTGCGCTTCAGGAGATGTGCCTGGTGTTATACTCACCCCAAGATCTTTTTCCTTGAGTGAGGTTTGTAGTCTCTGACCCCCTAGACTGTGTGTGTGAGTGAGTGAGTGAGTGAGTGAGTGTGTGAGTGAGTGAGTGAGTGAGTGAGTGTGTGTGTGTGTGTGTGTGTGTGTGTGTGTGTGTGTGTGTGTGTGTGTGTGTGAGTGAGTGAGTGAGTGAGTGTGTGTGTGTGTGTGTGTGTGTGTGTGTGTGTGTGTGTGTGTGTGTGTGTGTGTGTGTGTGTGTGTGTGTGTGTGTGTGTGTGTGTTTTAGCAGCAATAAGAAGATTAATGAATTTGATATTTCGGTATTTTTTTAAAAATATGTAGGAATGCCTACGTGTGAATCACTGTGTGGAAAACCTGTGTATTTCCATCAATAGCCATATTTATTTTAAACCTTGACTTTGAAAGCAAACATGGAATCTGGCAATGTGTCAAAACACAAAGAGAGAAATTTTTTTATAGTAATGTGCAGGGTTTAATACCTGGAGCTCAGCAATGAGAGTCGCTACTCTCACCGCCGGGCAACAGCGACCACTGCACAAGTTTTAGAGAAATCTATGCATTTAAATCGATAAATGAAAATGTGATTTATTTGATGATTGAAAAGTTAAAAAATTCTGCCATAGTTGGCGATTATATCGAGGTCGGCAGCTCCTTTGTTCGACTTAGGAGGAGTGTGGGGGTGATAGCAGAGTGTTGAGGGGATAGTGAAGGAGTGTTGAGCAGATACTGGAGGAGTGTTGAGCTGGTACTGAAGGAGTGTTGAGGGGATAGTGGAGGAGCGTGGAGACAATAGTGAAGGAGTGTTGAGCAGATAGTGGAGGAGGGTTGAGGGGATAGTGGAGGGGATAGTAGAGGAGTGTGCAGGGGTGGTGGAGGAGTGTGCAGTGGGTAGTTGAGGAGAGTGGAGAGGTGGTGGAGGAGCGTGGAGGGGTTAGTAGATGTGTGATGAGGGATGGTGGAGGAGTGTGGATAGGATATTGGTGAGTGTGGAGGGATGGTGGAGCAGTGTGGAGGGCAGAGTGGAGTAGTGTGAAGGGGTGGTAGAGGAGTGTGGAGGGGATAGTGGAGGAGTGTGGAGGGGATAGTGGAGGAGTGTGGAGGAGGTATTGGACGATTGTGGAGAGGAGAGTAGACGAGTGTGGAGGGGAGAGAAGAGAAGTGTGGAAGAGATAGTGCAGGAGTCAGGAGGGGATAGTGGAGGAGTGTGGATAGGATAGAGGAATGTGGAGTCGTGGTGGAGGAGTGTGGAGGGGATAGTGGAGGAGTGTGGAGGGGATAGTGGAGGAGTGTGGAAGCGACAGAGGAGGAGTGAGGAGGGGATTGTGGAGGAGGTTGTAGGGGATAGTGGAGGAGTGTGGAGGGGATAGTGGAGGAGTGTGAAGAGGATATTGTAGGAGAGTGGAGAGGATATTGGAGGAGTGTGGAGGAGATATTGGACGAGCATGGAGAAGCTAGTGGAGGAGTGTACCCGGGGTAGTGAAGGACTGTGCAGGGGATAGAGGAATTTGGAGGGGTTGTGGATGAGTGTGGAAGGGATATTGGACGAGTGTGGAAGGGTGGTGGTGGAGTGTGGATAGGATTGTGGAGGAGTGTGGAGGGGGTGGAGGAGAAGTGTGAATTGGTGGTGGAGGAGTGTGGAGAGGATGATAGAGGAGTGAGGAGGGAATTGCGGAAGAGTATGGAAAGAATAGTCGAGGTGTGTTGAGGGGTGGTGGAAGAGTGTGGAGGGGATAGTGGAGGAGTGTGGAGGGGATAGTGGAGGAGTGTGGAGGGGATAGTGGAGGAGTGTGGAGGGGATATTGGAGAAGTGTGGAGGGGATAGTAAAGGACTGTGGATGAGATACTGGACGAGTGTGGAGAGGATAGTGGAGGAGTGTGGAAGGGATAGGGAATGTGGAGGGATGGGGATGGAATGTGGAGGGGATAGTGAAGGAGTGTTGAGGGGATAGTGAAGGAGCATTTAGGGGATAATGAAGGAGTGTTGAGGGGATATTGGAGGAGTCTTGAGGGGATGGTGGAGGAGCATGGAGGGGATAGAGTGTGGAGGGGATATTAGAAGACTTTGGAGGGGATATTGGAGGAGTGAGAAGAGGACATTGGAGCAGAGTGGAGGGGATAGTAGAGGAGTATGGAGGGGATTGTGGAGGAGTGTGCAGTGGATAGTGGAGGATGGTGGAGGAGTGGTGGAGGAGTGTGGAGGGGTTAGTAGGTATGTGTGTTCAGGGGTGGCAAAAGAGTGTGGAGAGGATTGTGGAGAAGTTTGGAGGGGTGGTGGAGGAGTGTATAGGGCATAGTGGAGGAGAGTGGAGGGGTGGCAGCAGAGTGTGGATGGGATAGTGAAGGAGTGTGGAGGAGTGTGGAGGGGTAGTGGTGGACTGTGTAGACGATAGTAGACGAGTGTTGAGGGGTAGCAAAACAGGGTGGAGGGGATAGTGGAGGAGTGTGCAGGGGTGGAGGAGGAGTATATAGAGGTGGTGGTGGAGGAGTTAGGAGGGGATAGTGGAGGAGTGTGGAGGGCATTGTTGAGGAGTGCAGAGAGGATAGTGGAGGAGTGTGGAGAGGATAGTGAAGGAGTGTGGAGGAGATAATGGAGGAGTGCAAAAAGGATATTGGAGGAGAGTGGAGAGGATAGTGTAGAAAATTGAGGGGTATATTGAGAGGATATTAGAGGAGTGGAGGGAATTGTGGAGGTGTGTGCAGGGGATGGTGGAGGAGTGTGGAGAGCAGGTGGAGGAGTGTGGAGGGGATAGTAGAAGAGTGTCGAGATAACTGTGGAGGAGTGTGAAGTGGATAATGGATAGTGTGTAGGTGATAGTGGAGGAGTGTGGAGGGGTCTGTGGAGGAGTATGGAAAGAATAGGAGAGGAGTGGGGAGAGGATGGTAGGATATGGAGGGGATAGTGGAGGAGTGTGGAGGGGTGGCAAAGGAGTGAGGAGGGGATAGCGGAAGAGTGTGGAGGGCACTGTCGAGGAGTGTGGAGGGGATAGTGGAGGAGTGGGGAGAGGATAGTGCAGGAGTGTGGAGGAGATAATGGAGGAGTGTGAAAAGGATATTGGAGGAGAGTGGAGGAGATATTGGAGGAGTGTGGAGGTGATATTACAGGACTGTTGAGGAGATATTGGACGAATGTGAAGAGGATAGTGGAGCAGTGTGGAAGGGGTAGTGGAGGAATGTGAATTGGTGGTGGAGGAGTGTGGAGGGGATAGCAGACGAGTGTAGAGGGGTGGTGGTGGAGTGTAGAGGGGTGGTGGTGGAGTGTAGAGGGGTGGTGGTGGAGTGTAGAGGGGTGGTGGTGGAGTGTAGAGGGGTGGTGGTGGAGTGTAGAGGGGTGGTGGTGGAGTGTAGAGGGGTGATGGAGGAGTGTGGAGGGGATAGTGGAGGAGTGTGGTGGGGGTAGAGGACGAGTGTGCACGGTATGGCTGAGGGGTGTGGAGAGGTGGTGGAGGAGTGTGGAAGGGATAGTAGAGGAGTGTGGAGGTAATTCTGGAGGACAATGAAGGGGATAATGGATTAGTGTATAGGGGATAGTGGAAGAGTGTGGAGGGGACTGTGTAGGAGTCTGGAGGGGTGGTGGAGGAGTGTGGAGGGTTGGTGGAGGAGTGTGGAGGGGTGGTGGAGGAGTGTGGAGGGGATAGTGAAGGAGTGTGGAGGGGAGAGTAGAGGAGTGTGGAGGGGAGAGTGGAGGAGTGTGGAGGGGATTGTGGGGGAGTGTGGAGGGGATAGTGGAGGAGTGTGGAGGGGATAGTGGAGGAGTGTGGAGGGGATAGTGGACGAGTGTGAACGGCTGGTGGTGGAGTGTCGATTGGATAGTGCAGGAGTGTTGAGCGGATAGTGGAGGAGTGTTGAAGGGATAGTGAAGGAGTGTTGAGTGGATAGTGAAGGAGCGTTGAGGGGATATTTGAGGAGACTTGAGTGGATAGAGGAGGAGCGTGGAGGGATACTGGAGGAGTGTGGAGGGGATAGTCTAAGAGTGTGGAGATGATGTTGGAGGAGTGTGGAGTGAACATTGCAAGAGTTTAGAAGGGAGAGTGGAGGGGTCAGTAGACGACTGTGGTCGTGATAGTAGGGGGTGTGGAGGAAATATTGGACGAGTGTGGAGGGGATATTATAGAAGTATGGAAGGGATATTCGATGAGTATCGAGGTGGTAGTAGAGAAGTTTGGAGGGGATATTGGAGGAGTGTGAAGAGGATATTGGAGGAGAGTGGAGGGGATAGTAGAGTTGTGTGAAGGGGATTGTGGAAGAGTGTGAAGTGGATAGTGGAGGAGAGTGGAGGGGTGGTGGAGTAGTGTGGAGGGGTTAGCAGGGGTGTGTGGAGGGGTGGTGTAAGAGGGTGGAGAGGATTGTGGAGGAGTTTTGAGGGTTGGTGAAGGAGTGTGGAGGGCATAGAGGAGGAGTGCAGAGGGGTGGTGGAGGAGTGTGGAGGGGTGGTGGAGGAGTGTGGAGGGGATAGTGAAGGAGAGTGGAGGAGTGTGGAAGGGATAGTGAAGGAGTGTGGAGGGGAGAGTGGAGGAGTGTGAAGGGGATTGTGGAGGAGTGTGGAGGGGATAGTGAAGGAGAGTGGAGGAGTGTGGAAGGGATAGTGAAGGAGTGTGGAGGGGAGAGTGGAGGAGTGTGAAGGGGATTGTGGAGGAGTGTGGAGGGGATAGTGGAGGAGTGTGGAAGGGATAGTGAAGGAGTGTGGAGGGGAGAGTGGAGGAGTGTGGAGGGGATAGTGAAGGAGTGTGGAGAGGGGAGAGTGGAGGACTGTAGAAGGGATAGTGAAGGAGTGTGGAGGGGAGAGTGGATGAGTGTGGAGGGGATAGTAGAGGAGTGTGGAGGGGATAGTGGAGGAGTGTGGAGTGGATAACGGAGGAGTGCAAAGAGGATATTGGAGGAGATTGGAGGGGATAGTAGAGGAGTGTGGAAGGGATAGTGGAGGAGTGAGGAGGGGCTGGTGGAGGAGAGTGGAGGGGATAGTGGAGAAGTGTGGAGGGAATTGAGGAGGAGTCTGCAGAGGATGGTGAAGGAGTGTGGAGAGGTGTGGAGATGTGGTGGAGGAGTGAGGAGGGGTGGTGGTGGAGGAATGTGGAGGGGATAGAGGAATGTGGAGGGGTGGTGGAGGAGTGTGGAGGGGATAGTAGAGGAGTGTGGAGTGGATAGTGGAGGTGTGTGTAGGGGATAGTGGAGGAGTGTGGAGGGGTTAGTGGAGGAGTGTGAAGAAGATATTGGAGGAGAGTTGAGGGGATAGTGGAGGAGTGTGCAGGGGATAGTTAAGGAGAGTGGGGGGGATATTGGAGGTGTGGGGAGGGGATATTGGAGGAGTGTGGATGTGATAGTACAGGACTGCGGAGGAGATATTGGAAGAGTTTGAAGAGGATAGTGGAGGAGTGTGGAGAGGGTGGTGGAGGAGTGTGAATTGTTGTTGGAGGAGTGTGGATGGGATAGTGGAGGAGTGAGGAGGGGGGTGGTGGAGGAGTGTGGAGGGGATAGAGGACTGTGGAGGGGTGGTGGAGGAGTGTGGAGGGGATAGAGGAATGTGGAGGGGTGGTGGAGGAGTGTGGAGGGGATAGTGGAGGAGTGTGGAGGGGTTAGTAGAGATATGTGGATGGGTGGTTAAAGAGGGTGGATAGGATTGTAGAGGAGTGTGGAGGGGTGGTGGAGGAGAGTGGAAGGGTGGCAAAAGGAGGAGGAAGGGAGAGCTGAGGAGTCTGGAGGGGTGGTAAAGGAGTGTGGAAGGGATTGTGGAGGAGTGTGGAAGGGTGGTGGAGTAGTGATGAGAGGATAGTGGAGGAGTGTGGAGGGGATAGTAGAGGAGAGGAGATTTGGGGATTATGGAGGGGTGTGCAGTGGGTAGTTGAGGACTGTGGAGGTGTGGTGGAGAAGTGTGGAGGGGTTAGTAGCGATGTGTGGAGGGGTGGCGGGAGAGGATGGAGAGGATTGTAGAGGAGTGTGGAGGAGTGGTGCAGGAGTGTGAAGGCAACAGTGGAGGGGTGTTAAGGCGATATTAGAGGAGTGTGGAGGGGTGGTGTAGGTGTGAGGAGGGGATAGTGGAGTGTGGAGTGGATTGTGGAGGAGTGTGGAGGGATAGTGGAGTAGTGTGGAGGGAATAGTGGAGGTTTCTGTAGGGAAGAGTGGAGGAGTGTGGAGGAGACTGTCGAGGAGTGTAGAGGGGTGGAGTAGTGTGGAGGGGGTAGTGGAGGAGTGTGGAGGGGATTGTAGAGGAGTGTGGAGGGGACAGTGGAGGAGTGTGGAGGGGATAGTGGAGGAGTGTGAAGGGGATACTGGAGGAGTGTGGAGGGGATAATGGAGGAGTGCAAAGAGGATATTGGAGGATAGTGGAGGGGATTGTCAAGGAGTGAAGAGGGGTGGTGGAGGAGTGTGGAGGGGATAGTGGAGGAGTGTGGAGGGGATAGTAGAGTACTGAGGAGGGGATAGTGGAGGAGTGTGGAAAGGATAGTAGAGGAGTGAGGGGATAGTGGAGGAGTGTGAAGAGGATAGTGGAGGAGAGTGAAGATGGATAGTAGAGGAGTATGGAGTGGATAGTGGAGGAGTGTGGAGGGGATAGTGGAGATGTGTGGAGGGGATAGTAAAGGAGAGTGCAGGGGATAGAAGAGAATTGTGGAGGGAATACTAGAGGAGTGTGGAGGAGATACTGGACGTATGGGAAGAGGACAGTACACTACTGTGGAGGGGATAGTAGAGGAGTTTGTAGGGGATAGTGGAGTAGTATAGTGGGGGTAGTGGAAGAGTGTGAAGAGTATATTGTAGGAGTGAGGAGGGGGTACTAGAGGAGTTAGGAGGGAATAGTAAAGGAGTGTGGAAATGATACTGGAGGAGTGTGGAGGGGATAGTACAGGACTCTGGAGGAGATATTGGGCAAGTGTTGAGAGGGTAGTAGAGGAGTGTGCAAGGGTTAGTGGAGGAGTGTGGAGGGGTGGTTGTGGAGTGTGGAGGGGATAGTGGGGTAGTGTGGACTGGGGGCAAAAGAGGGTGCACCTCTATTTCACATTCCTAGACTATCCCCTCCACGGTTTCTCGCCACACTCATCTACTATCTCATCCACTCTCCTCAACTATCCCCTCCACACTCCTCCACTATCCCCTCCTCACTCCTCCACTATCCACTCCCCTCTCCTCTACCACCCCTCCACACTCCTCCACTCTCCCTTGCACCCTCTCTTGCCACACCTCCACACTCCTCCTCTCTCCCATGCACCCTCTTTTGCCCCCAATCCACACTACTCCACTATCCCCTCCACACTCCACAACCACCCCTCCACACTCGTCCACTCGTTTACTCTTCAACATAGGTAAAAATCGACATTTCCACTACTTTGAGCTCAATTTCAAAGTACTTTTCGTTGTGAAACCAATCAAAATCATCTCCATTTTTGTAATATATCTTCCATTCTATTAAATGAGACCAAGAAAACGAGAATATAACCATAAATACCATACAAAAATACACAGCAAATTCAGTGTTTTAAACCAAAAACACAGTCAGAGTTTTTTTTTTTCTCATTATGCACTGCAAGCTGCAGGATTTTTTATACTGCGCAAACTGACCATGCAGACTCATTGTTTCATATGTAGGCCTACCAGCTTTCTTCCACCAGATTTGAAGGAGCTAGAATATTGGCATAGTATTACGGGACCGACACTGACTCTCAAGCCGTAATATTACAGGACCGACACTGACTCTCAAGCCGTAATATTACAGGACCGACACTGACTCTCAAGCCGTAATATTACAGGACCGACACTGACTCTCAAGCCGTAATATTACAGGACCGACACTGACTCTCAAGCCGTAATATTACAGGACTGACACTGAAGGACTGACACTGAAAGGGCTAATGTTAGTGATACAGTAGAGCTCAACATCCTACTTCTTAAACTAGAAGATTACAGAATCAGAGGCCCAACAATACCTTACATAATGTCCAACTTCTGTGTCTGACTCCAACACCTGATTATAAATGATACTACTTCACCTAATCAACCATGAACATGACTGTGTCACAAGGCAGTGACTATCACTATTTTTATTCCTCTTTTACATCAACAACCTAAGAAACACATCTCAATTTTAAACTAATTTTATTCGTGAATGACTACACCTCCTTCATCTCTACTCCACATCCAGTTGACATCAACAACATAGTCAATGTGCAACTAGAAAGGTGTTGGCTTGATGGTGATAACTGAATGAAAACCCAGGATTAATAAAACCTACCATGATAAAACCTATTTTGTTTGGCAATAAACCTAAAAACTAAACAACTACAGGATACAGTAAATAATACACTCACAAAGGTATTATGAGACAAAATTTTCTGGTATTCACATGACAGTAAACTTAATGTTAATTAACACATCCAGCATATATTTCCATTTCCTTCTTTCTTCCTCTCTCTTTGTCCCATCCTTGTCCCTCTCTTCTATATATACCAGCTCCCTCACCTCTTGTGTTACTCTGACTTGTACGTACACGGTCCAGGTCAGACCAAAACGTCATCATAAACTTTTCTCTCCTATGTGTGGGTTAGTTGTGTATTGTCTGCAGTTTCCTAGAGAGTGGAGGTTATTATCACAATGCAGTATTTTGCACCAAGAACAACACTAATTACTGTGTACTACGCTTTATTCTACCGGTACGTCACCTAGACTAGACAAACATGGAGATCCATAACAACAAACTCATCATAACCCAACAAAAATGTACCACTAGAACAATCACTCACTCTGATACCAGACTCAACCATTGGTTCAAGCCTCACCCATTCTGTGGTGTGTTTGCACATGAGTTATTACAATTTCCTGACTCACTCTTCAAATATTTGTGCCTACTGTAACTTTAAAGTGCCCACACATACTACAGTACATACTACATACACAAAACACTACCCACACATACTACAGTACATACTACATACACAAAACACTACCCACACATACTACAGTACATACTACATACACAAAACACTACCCACACATACTACAGTACATACTACATACACAAAACACTACCCACACATACTACAGTACATACTACATACAAAAAACACTACCCACACATACTACAGTACATACTACATACACAAAACACTGCCCACACATACTACAGTACATACTACATACACAAAACACCACACATACTCACAGTACATACTACATACACAAAACACTGCCCACACATACTACAGTACATACTACACACAAAAAACACCACCCACACATACCTACAGTACATACTACATACAAAAAAACACTACCCACACATACTACAGTACATACTACATACACAAAACACTACCCACACATACACAGTACATACTACATACACAAAACACTGCCCACACATACTACAGTACATACTACATACACAAAACACTACCCACACATACCTACAGTACATACTACATACACAAAACACTCCACCCACATACTCACAGTACATACTACATACACAAAACACACCCACACATACCACAGTACATACTACATACACAAACACTGCCCACACATACTACAGTACATACTACATACACAAAACACTACCCACACATACTACAGTACATACTACATACACAAAACACTGCCCACACATACTACAGTACATACTACATACAAAAAACACTACCCACACATACTACAGTACATACTACATACAAAAAACACTACCCACACATACTACAGTACATACTACATACACAAAACACTACCCACACATACTACAGTACATACTACATACAAAAAACACTACCCACACATACTACAGTACATACTACATACACAAAACACAACAATTCAAATATTAACCCCGACATGACAATTTCTGGAGAGCTACAACAGATCACACACACATAATGCTAAAAATAAATATATTTTGAATTTTGAATTAGAGAAGAATTCTTCCTCCATAAGCCATGTGTCATAGGAGATGACTAAAATGCTGGGAGCAAGGGGCTAGTAACCCCTTCTCCTGTATATATTACTAAATGTAAAAGAAGAAAAACACTGTTTCTTCTTTTTTCTGGTCACCCTACCTCGGCAGGAGATAACTGGTATGCTGAAAAAAACTTTGATAAGTAAACAGTGTAAGCAAAGCAAAGGAGCAAGAATCTGAAACAACTTACCTGAAAGATGAAAAATCTCTCTCACAAAAGCTTGATAATCATAATCAATATGTAACAATCATAAGCTTTTAAACTATTAATTGTAGTCTATTACACCATAACATGAGGCGGGATTGAACCTCAAGCAGTCAGAGTTCTCAAATCCAGATCATGCAGCAGTCCAGCTGGACCATTACCCACAATAAGATTCGTCCAACTAGGTATATTTCTACACCGTAGGAAGGTTAGCATAGGTGTAGAAATATACCTAGTTGGACGAATCTTATTGTGGGTAGCTGGTCCAGTGGCTAATGCGACGGTCTGGAGTTTTGAGACTCTCTGACCGTGGGTTCAATCCTGCCTGTGGTATGGTTTGTTTGCAATCATGTCATTACAATTTCGTGAGTCATGTATCTTACACCACTAGGTAATTCACATTCTGATAAATTACACACATGTGCAACACTTGGGTATCTTTATTGATGAAATTTTTTTTTGCCTCACAGTGGCTTCATCAGTCCTATACAAAGAAGAATGGTAAAGATCAGGAGTTTGAGGTAATCAGTCCCTCTCAGCCTGGAGTTGATGCAATCAGTCCATCAATCTTTCAAGATTGATGGACAGATTACATTGACTCCAGGCTGAGTGGATTGATTACTCAAATTCCTTCTGATCTTCACCCTCTTTCTTGGTATAGGACTGATGAAGCCACTGTGTGCTGAAACATTTCCATTATTGTAAAATGGTATTATTGTAAAAATGGTATACAATATCAGTGCACTAGCAAAAGCAACGATTAGACCTTGGTTGATTTGTATTGACGTGTGGTGTGATTTGTTTACTCTTGAACAATGGTAAAAATCAAATATTTCCGCTACTTCGAGCTCAATTTCAAGGTTGTTTTTGTTGTGAAACTAATCAAAATCACCATTACTTCTGTAATATGTTTTCCATTCTATCAAATGAGACCACGAAAACAAGAATACAACCATAAATACTATATGAAAATACACCTCAAGGTCAGCATTTTAATCCAAAAACACAGTCGGAGTTTTTTTTTTCTCGTTATGCACTACGTGCTGTAGTTTTTTATATACAGTGCACACTGACCACAGGTGACCCATTCTCTCTCACATGTAGGCCTACCAGCTTTCTCTCCTGCTTGATTTCAAGTCGCTAGAATTATTGCGTATATGTAAGTCCAAAACACTGGCTCGTAAGACGTATATATACAGTGGACCCCCGCCTAACGATCAGCTCCCAACTCGACCAATTATGTAAGTGTATTTTTGTAAGTGCTGTTGTAGGTGTATTGGGGTCTGAAAACGACTCAATCTATCTACACATTTCATGGGGAACATATTCGGTCTATAATGGCACCCAAACAGACTTCTGGATTGAAATAATATCGTTAGGCGGGGGTCCACTGAACAGCCGAAACAGTCGAAGGGTTATGACTAGAAATATTTTAAGGTAAGTAATGAGTGTACTGTGTGTGTATTTTACCATTCATTGTTGTCTAATGCCTAGTTTTATCCAGCATTTATATGCATTTATAAGTAGAAAAAATGCTGTTCTGCTTTCCGGCAATGTCTGCTTTCGGTGGCAGTCTTGAACCTAACCTGCCGTATAAGTGGGGCCCTACTGTACCTGTACAGTACCAGTATTAAGTTACTCACAAGTATTGGTTGTAGCCTCACAGAAAAGTTTTACATAATAAGGGGCTCCTCTTAGAATGTAAACAGAATGTAATCATAGAGCTGAGTCAACACTATGTTTTGGATATCAAATTTGACTTTGACTTACTGATGGGTCATTTGTAGCCTGAGTTCATTAACTTATGGAAAATTATGGGAGAGAAAGTTTGTGTTCTATTAATTTATGGAAATTATGAGAGAGAGAGAGAGAGAGAGAGAGAGAGAGAGAGAGAGAGAGAGAGAGAGAGAGAGAGAGAGAGAGAGAGAGAGAGAGAGAGAGAGAGAGAGAGAGAGAGAGAGAGAGAGAGAGAGAGAGAGAGAGAGAGAGAGAGAGAGAGAGAGAGAGAGAGAGAGAGAGAGAGAGAGAGAGAGAGAGAGAGAGAGAGAGAGAGAGAGAGAGAGAGAGAGAGAGAGAGAGAGAGAGAGAGAGAGAGAGAGAGAGAGAGAGAGAGAGAGAGAGAGAGAGAGAGAGAGAGAGAGAGAGAGAGAGAGAGAGAGAGAGAGAGAGAGAGAGAGAGAGAGAGAGAGAGAGAGAGAGAGAGAGAGAGAGAGAGAGAGAGAGAGAGAGAGAGAGAGAGAGAGAGAGAGAGAGAGAGAGAGAGAGAGAGAGAGAGAGAGAGAGAGAGAGAGAGAGAGAGAGAGAGAGAGAGAGAGAGAGAGAGAGAGAGAGAGAGAGAGAGAGAGAGTAGAGAGAGAGAGAGAGAGAGAGAGAGAGAGAGAGAGAGAGAGAGAGAGAGAGAGAGAGAGAGAGAGAGAGAGAGAGAGAGAGAGAGAGAGAGAGAGAGGGACTTTTGATGGACCTTCTTTGCAGTGTTTGACATGAGAAACTTTGTTGATTTCTACTATATCTCTGGCTCCTCCCTTGACCCAGTAGTGAGTGATCTGGCAGAAGGCATAGTCACTTGTCAACCCCTCGGCCACGTTGGATCGCCTGACCACAAGGCTGTTTTTACCACACTTAAGATCCCAACAGAACGGTAGGAGGAGTCCACACGCACAACCTGGCTATGGAAAGAGGTACTGGCCAGCCTTTGCCTGAGCCGCACTCACCGACTGGAACGCTCTCCAGGGGGAGGACAACCAAGTGGAAAGCTCTCACTGACACATCCTTAATCTGCAACAAGAACACATTCCTCACCGGCACATGTGACAGCCTACAGATCAGCCTTGGCTCATTCATGCAGAGAGGCTACTGCTGGCACAAAGCATGGCTAAGGTATGTACATCCTACCACCTATAACAGGAACTTGCACATGAAAGCCTGTAGGCATATGTGGGTGATGTTCAAAAGTAGCATTAAATGGGGAGGTGGACACTAAAAAGAAAGTTAGCATCAGGTAGGGTAGTCAAAACCTGTGGTCCCTGGGTCAAGGACAGACAATATCTGCCTGATGAACTTATTCCACCCCAAATCGACAGGATGGGACCACCTCTACTAGTAGTCAAGAGAAGGCGACCTTTGCTGAACACTTTGCTACTAAATGCAAGTTCCTGATCCAGCAAGGACCTCCTTTGGCTAGCTGCAAGAACTGTGTCAAAACTGTCAGTGGCATAATAAGGCAGGAGGTGCATTTCTCTAAATCACTTCTGACTAGAAAAAGGCCAGGCCCAGCATGCTGGAGCCCAAGATTGTTGAGATGTGCAGACCAGCTAGCAGCACCTCTAATCCTCAAGATCTTCAGCACTAGCCTAGTACAGTGCAAATGGCCTCCATGGAAAGAGGCAAAATGTAGTCCTGTTCACAAAAAGAAGAGCAGAGCAGAAATCAGGCAACTACAGACCAGTGTCACCCTGTCAATCATCAGGCATCCTGAGACAATAACTGGGCACAAATGACAGATTTTTTGACCACACTACTACTTTGTGATCACTAATATGGTTTCAGGAAAGGTTACTCTGCTGCTGATCTGTTGTTAAACCTCTCCACTAAGTGGCACCAGTCACTGGATGAATCCAAAGTCACGTGTGGTAGCACTGACATTACACGCTTGACCGGTGCGGCACCAGGGCCTCAGAGCAAAACTTCAAGCACTGGGAATTGCAGGCTCACGCTATGTCTCTCAGTGATTACCTCATGGTAGATCTCATGTAGTCCCCAATGGAATGGAACTGGCAAGGCATCCTATTAAAAGCTGCCCACAAGGAAGTGTGTGCTGGTCCACTGTTATGGGAATGTCTACTTGAACGACCTTCTCTTCATCTCATCCCAGAATCACATGCATATGCAGCAGACAACTGTACACTGACATTCACTTATCCAAGAGAAGAAATGCCAGCTGCTCTGGGTTACATCAATCACCAGCTGGAGAGCCACATCAGCTGGGGAAATAGATGGTAAGTAACATTTGTACCTGAGAAAACGCAATGATGATCGTCTCTAGGCACCATGATGGTAATGCTGGTGCAGTAGTAAGGATGAATGTGAATATGCTGGCACCTGGAGAAGTTGATATCCTTGGGGGGTGAAATTTGACTCCAAACTAACCACATGAAGAACCATGTTGTAAATCTTGCAAACAAGGGCAGCCAGGAAGTTTACAGCACTTCGCGATCTCGCATCTGCTGATGTTAGGGGCGTGATCCTGTACGAGGCATGCACGCCTGGCACCTTGAGTATGCTCCACTTTCTTGGTTTGCCTGCCCCCTCTCATCTGGGCGTACTGCTTGACAGAGTAGAGAATATAAGACGCTCATCTCTCGGGCCTGGACCCATCCTGGATAGGAGTCTGTCATTTCAAAGAGCCTTCAACATAGGAGGGGGATGTGGGTGGCCTTACTGTTATGCACACAAGGCCAATATTGTCAAAATACCACACTTGGATCCACTTCGAGGACAGCTATGAAATGCTTTTATGCCACAAGACGGCAGAAAGCAGCAACTTCACTCTGGCTGTACTTTCTCCAGAACATCACCCATCTGAGATCATATATACCAGGATGACTCTCGAGATGGAACACATTCAGACAGCATAATGATGTCAACGAGATAACGCCAGCCGATCAAATGAAAAATGCCGGCCCACAGATGGCTCCAACTTCATCCTGTCTCTACTTGTATGTCTCATAACAATAAAAATGCTTTCAAAATGAGCTGATGTAGGTAATAGCCTTAGCTTCTACAATAGTTAGGAATCCTTAACCTGTAACAGCTGTCAATAAAGCTAGGGATCCTTAACCTTGGTCAAACCCTGTGTAAAAAAAAAAAAAAAAAAAAAAAAAAATAGAGAGAGAGAGAGAGAGAGAGAGAGAGAGAGAGAGAGAGAGAGAGAGAGAGAGAGAGAGAGAGAGAGAGAACAAGTATTTTTTCATTATTATGTCTTCAGAATCTTGTTTGTAAGCTTTCATCGAGGACTTTGAACACTGATACGACAGGGATCTTTAATGGGACACTATCTGGAATGGCTGAGGAGGCCACACTGGACACATGAAATTGTTGAAATTACCTCTAATCAACAGAGGAATTTACTGGCATCCTCACGTAAGCAATAAGACAGCCTTAACTCCTCAAGGAAAGTGAGGTGAGATGTGATGTGTAACTGTGTAGTTCCAGACTTGAGAGTGGCAGGTTTCCAATCACTCATAAGTTACAATAATGACTGGACTCACTTTCAACAATTCATAAAAAGAAATCTATTATAGATACAGCAAAATTCATAAGAGTAAGATCTTAGAAAAAGCCACTCTATAACATACTAGAAGCACATCCAAATAACTCCGGTATTTTTATGCTTGCCTGATAAGGACTGAGTGAATATGATAATGGTATACAATGCCAGATATATCCTGTATATATATATCCTGTATAAACACATTACATTAGTAGAGTATGTAGGATGACCAACGTGTATAAATCTAGGATGGAAGGAATGTGGGGTAGAGAGGTCATTGAAAGAATTGTTTAAATATATTAAACTGGAGTGGAGGCAAATAGTTGTTATGACCTGATGTGCTGTTGGAGAGGGAGCAAGAAAACATTTATGAAGAGATTTAGGTTAGCTAGACTTGAGTCCTGGAGATGGGAAGTAAAGATCCTGCACGGGGGCCATCTGAACTGTGATGTCAGCAAATGTCTGGCAAGATAGTGACCAAATGAATGATGGTGAACATGTGTCCTTTTTTTTCTTTTGAGGTCTTTTTTTGAGGTTAAAAATGTAAGATTGTCATAAATTGTACTACCTCATATTAACAATTTATTTATTTATTTATTTATTTAACAATAGAATGAATATTTACTGTTTGTATTCTACCACTATTCAACTGTCTAGACTTAAGTAGTCTATAAGTACAGTGGAACCCCGGATTTCGTCCGGTGCGGATATCGTACAATTCGTATTTCGACCCCATTTTTTGAGTGAAATTTCACCCCAGGTTTCATACCTCCATTCGGAAATCGTCCATACTAGATGCATCTGCCTGGGCCACTCATACATTCGTGATACTAATAAGTAATAATAATCACTCTTGGGCACATTAAATGTCTTATTGATGGTTAATACAAACATTTTCATTAATCCGTCTATGATATTTTCTTCAAAATTATAAAAGAAACACATTACATAGCATATAAACATGCAATGTTTATAAGCAATGGAGGTGTGCTAGCCAGGCAGAGGGAAAACATCAGAGAAAACGTGTATGACTCTGCAGTGGCCCAGTCACCGCCCTTAATACATAATACTTTTGTTTATAATTATTGGCATGAATTATTCATTACTTCTCTCTTTGTTTATGATGGCATCTTAGAAACAATTAAATTCAGCGAACATGGTATGTTGAGGGTAATAATATGGCTCTGGGCTGCATTAAATATTGTGTAGCTAGGATGTGGAAGAGTTGGTGGAGAAATATCACTCTAACAAAGCTGTTGCAAGCCATGTCTGCATGGTCCAGTGGCTCTCAAGCTGGTCCTAGTGCCAGTAAAAGACAAAGAAGGGAAGTAACCCCGGATAGGGCTTTGATACCTGAAGTCCTTACGGAGGGGGATTTCCCTTCCAAACAATAACCTCTCCTCCCTCTCCCCTCCTCACCGTCTTCCATACGCCAATAAATCTCTTCAATAAAGGTAAAAGTGATCTAAATGTTCATTTATCCATTAAAATTAGACAGTTATATTGTATTTCTCATTGTTATTCTCTATAAAATGTATTTTTTGTTAATATTTTTGGGTGTCTGGAATGGATTAATTGGATTTACATTATTTCTTATGAGAAATATTACTTCGGTTTTTGTCAATTTTGGATTTCGACCGACCTTCTGGAACGGATTAAGGACAAAAACCGAGGTTCCATTGTATTAGGTTAAATCTGCCCGAAATGCTTTGGCATGATATCATACTATGATATGTAAAACATATCATACTATGATATGTAAACACATTGCAACCTTAGCAAAAAAATAAATATTTTATTTTATTTTATTTTTACATTAGTGCAAGATGGCTATGTTAAAAAATATGCTCCTTGAATATTTAGGTAATTCACTGAATGCTGAGCTTGTAATGAAGGTGATTTGCTGAAAGTCTTTAACCCTTTCACTGTCGAGACCCCTCCTCACAAACTTGCTCTCAGTATAGAAGAATTTAACCCTTTCAGGGTCCCCAGGCCCTCTCCCAGACTTGTTCTCAGGGTCGCCCAAATTTCAAAAAAAAAAAAAAAAAAAAAAAAAAAAAAAAAAAAAAAAAAAAAAAAAAAAAAAAATATCTTACGAAAAGATAGAGAATCTTCTCCCGATCATAATGACACCAAAAGTATGAAGTTTGATGGAAAACTTACGGAATTATGCTCTCGCAAAGTTAGCGGTCTCGACAATGTTTACGCATCGGCAATTTTGCCCACTTTGAGCCCTATTTTCAGCCAATTCCAGTGTACTAGTCGACAAAAATCATACCTATTTCGCTAGAACTCCATTTTTTCTATCAAATGAGTACAAGAAAGCACCCATTTACCGATTTCAACTATCCAATACAGTGGTCAGAATCCAGCAATTTTGCCAATTTCACACAAATTTCAAAAGATGCCAATTTCCAAATAGGGTCCAGAATAAACAAGAAAGACATTCCTGGCACTAAAATAACATTTCCTCTGTTCATTAGTCACGTCCCCATGCCCCTTTTACATTCTTTTGCTTTCCACTTTGAATTTTTATTCTCACAAAAAATAGAATATTTACTGTTATGCAGACTACTGCATTAGTGTAGAAATGGTATAAATAATATCGGCGCACTTGTGAAAGAATATTAGACTCACCAGTTGACGTGTATTGGACGCTTAGCATGATTTGTTTACTTTTGAACTTTGGTAAAAATCGAACATTTCTGCTAATTTGAGCTCAATTTCAAGGTACTTTTCATTGTATAACCAGTCAAAATCATTTAAATTTCTGTAATATATCTTCCATTCTATAAAATGAGACCAGGAAAACTAGAATACAACAATAAATACCATACAAAAATACAGTGCAAAGTCGCCGTTTTAATCCAAAAACACTGTCGAAGTTTTTTTTTTCTCATTACACACTGTGTGCTGCAGGATTTTTTTTAAACTGTGCACACTGACCACATAGACCCATTCTTTCATATGTAGGCCTACCAGCTTTCTTTCACTAGATTTGATTTGGCGCTTATCGGGATGGACCCTTTGAGGGTCCTTCCCGATAAGTCTCACTACAATGAACTTTCTCAGTAAATTTACAATACCTCTATTGCATATTTTACGTAATGACTTAACAGAATGTAAGGTAACAAACTCTATTATTTTTGGCAGAGTAATATTTTTTAAAAAAGTTACTTAGCAAGTTTGTGATGACCAGAACATAACTCTGCTTTACCCACATGTACTACACATCAGTTAATACTTTAAATTAGCCGCCAGAAATAATAATAATATTTTTATTTCACGAACAAAATCCGTACTCTACCTTACTGCTCACTGTAATAAAAAATGTATGATTTAAATACCAAGAACTTTTTAAGAAAATCCTGTCGGCTTCTAAAACTGTGTAAACTTCATTGTTTTTATTCTTGATCAATAGTCAAACACAAAAATGTAAAGACACTTTCTATAGTGGTGCCATGACCATACACCAACCAACATGTATACTTCATACACCAGTCAGCATGAATACTGCATGACCATACACCAGTCAGCATGTATACATGTTCATACACCAGTCAGCATGTATACTATATGACCATACACCAGCCAGCATGTATACTATATGACCATACACCAGCCAGCATGTATACTATATGACAATATACCAGCCAGCATGCATACTATATGACCATACACCAGCCAGCATGTATACTATATGACCATACACCAGCCAGCATGTATACTATATGACAATATACCAGCCAGCATGCATACTATATGACCATACACCAGCCAGCATGTATACTATATGACCATATACCAGCCAGCATGCATACTATATGACCATACACCACCCAGCATGTATACTATATGACCATACACCAGCCAGCATGTATACTATATGACAATATACCAGCCAGCATGCATACTATATGACCATACACCAGCCAGCATGTATACTATATGACCATATACCAGCCAGCATGCATACTATATGACCATACACCAGCCAGCATGTATACTATATGACCATACACCAGCCAGCATGTATACTATATGACAATATACCAGCCAGCATGCATACTATATGACCATACACCAGCCAGCATGTATACTATATGACCATATACCAGCCAGCATGCATACTATATGACCATACACCAGCCAGCATGTATACTATATGACCATACACCAGCCAGCATGTATACTATATGACCATACACCAGCCAGCATGTATACTATATGACCATATACCAGCCAGCATGTATATTATATGACCATATACCAGCCAGCATGCATACTATATGACCATATACCAGCCAGCATGCATACTATATGACCATATACCAGCCAGCATGTATACTATATGACCATATACCAGCCAGCATGCATACTATATGACCATATACCAGCCAGCATGTATACTATATGACCATATACCAGCCAGCATGCATACTATATAACCATATACCAGCCAGCATGCATACTATATGACCATATACCAGCCAGCATGTATACTATATGACCATACACCAGCCAGCATGTATACTATATGACCATATACCAGCCAGCATGTATATTATATGACCATATACCAGCCAGCATGCATACTATATGACCATATACCAGCCAGCATGTATACTATATGACCATACACCAGCCAGCATGTATACTATATGACCATACACCAGCCAGCATGTATACTATATGACCATATACCAGCCAGCATGTATACTATATGACCATACACCAGCCAGCATGTATACTATATGACCATACACCAGCCAGCATGCATACTATATGACCATATACCAGCCAGCGTGTATACTATATGACCATATACCAGCCAGCATGCATACTATATGACCATATACCAGCCAGCATGTATACTATATGACCATATACCAGCCAGCATGCATACTATATAACCATATACCAGCCAGCATGCATACTATATGACCATATACCAGCCAGCATGCATACTATATGACCATATACCAGCCAGCGTGTATACTATATGACCATATACCAGCCAGCATGCATACTATATGACCATATACCAGCCAGCATGTATACTATATGACCATATACCAGCCAGCATGTATACTATATGACCATATACCAGCCAGCATGTATATTATATGACCATATACCAGCCAGCATGCATACTATATGACCATATACCAGCCAGCATGCATACTATATGACCATATACCAGCCAGTGTGTATACTATATGACCATATACCAGCCAGCATGCATACTATATGACCATATACCAGCCAGCATGTATACTATATGACCATATACCAGCCAGCATGCATACTATATGACCATATACCAGCCAGCATGCATACTATATGACCATATACCAGCCAGCATGTATACTATATGACCATATACCAGCCAGCATGCATACTATATGACCATATACCAGCCAGCATGTATACTATATGACCATATACCAGCCAGCATGTATACTATATGACCATACACCAGCCAGCATGCATACTATATGACCATATACCAGCCAGCATGTATACTACATGACCATATACCAGCCAGCATGTATACTATATGACCATACACCAGCCAGCATGCATACTATATGACCATACGCCAGCCAGCATGTATACTATATGACCATATACCAGCCAGCATGTATACTATATGACCATATACCAGCCAGCATGTATACTATATGACCATACACCAGCAAGCATGTATACTATATGACCATATACCAGCCAGCATGTATACTATATGACCATATACCAGCCAGCATGTATACTACATGACCATACACCAGCCAGCATGCATACTATATGACCATACACCAGCCATCATGTATACTATATGACCATATACCAGCCAGCATGTATACTATATGACCATATACCAGCCAGCATGTATACTATATGACCATACACCAGCAAGCATGTATACTATATGACCATATACCAGCCAGCATGTATACTATATGACCATATATCAGCCAGCATGCATACTATATGACCATACACCAGCCAGCATGTATACTATATGACCATACACCAGCCAGCATGTATACTATATGACCATACACCAGCCAGCATGCATACTATATGACCATACACCAGCCAGCATGTATACTATATGACCATAGACCAGCCAGCATGTATACTATATGGCCATACACCAGCCAGCATATATACTATATGACCATACACCAGCCAGCATGTATACTATATGACCATACACCAGCCAGCATGTATACTATATAACCATACACCAGCCAGCATGTATACTATATGGCCATACACCAGCCAGCATGTATACTATATGACCATACACCAGCCAGCATGTATACTATATGACCATACACTAGTCAGCATGTATACTACATGACCATAAACTAGTCAGGATGTATACTACATGCCCATACACCACTCACCATGTAAACTACATGACCATACACCAGTCAGCATGTATACTATATGACCATGCACCAGCCAGCATGTATACTACATGGCCATACACCATTCAGCATGTATACTATATGACCATACACCAGTCAGCATGTATACATGTTCATACACCATCCAGCATGTATACATGTTCATACACCAGTCAGCATGTATACCATATGCCCAAACACCAGCCACTTGCATACATGACCATACACCAGCCAGAATGTATACCACATGACCATACACCAGCCAATATGTATACTACATGACCATACACCAGCCAGTATGTATACTACATGACCATACACTGGCCAGCATGTGTACTACATGACCATCACCAGCCAGAATGTGTACTACATGACCATCACCAGCCAGAATGTGTACTACATGACCATCACCAGCCAGTATGTGTACATGACCATCACCAGCCAACATGTGTACTGCATGACCATCACCAGCCAGCATGTGTATTCACATGCCAATACAGGTCGGCCATCACTGATCAAGCAATTACTATTCTGGTTCCATCCCATACCACAGGTGGGGTTTGAACCTGTGGTCAGAGAGTCTCAAAACTCCAGACCGTCGTGTTAGCCACTGGACCAGCTAGCTTCAATAAGATTCATCCAACTAGGTATATTTCTACACCATAGGAAGGTTAACATAGGCACCACTGTGTCCACGGCCTTGAGTTTTGAGATTCTCTCACCGCGGGTTCAAACCCCACCCGTGGTATGGTTTGTTTGCAATCGTGTCATTACGATTTCGTAAGTCTGGTTCCATCACTAAACTGGCACCAATTTTGGCTAGCTTAATTTCAAATTTCCCGGGTCACTTCACCAACCTGATGCTACGTGCTGCATAAACACTGTTGGTGTCACTTGCAAACATAAGCAAACCATTCCAATTTGTTTTTCCAACTTTGTGATGTATTTTCGTATGGTTTTAAGAACATAAGAATATAAGAAAGAAGGAACACTGTAACAGGCCTACTGACCCATGCGGAGCAGGTCCATGTCCCCCCCTCCCTGGATAAGACCAATGACCCCCCCCCCTGGATTAGCCCAATGACCCACCCAGTCTGGTCACCTCCACTCAAGGAAGGAGCATGGCACCAGACCCAGCAGCACAAGCTAGTCAGGTCCAACTCTCACACACCCACACCCACTCAACTATTTATCTAACCTATTTTTAAAACTACACAATGTTGTAGCCTCAATAACTGTACTCAGGAGTTTGTTCCACTCATCCACAACTCTGTTACCAAACCAGTGCTTTCCTATATCCTTCCTCAATCTGAATTTTTCCAACTTGAAACCACTGCTGCAAGTCCTGTCTTGGCTGGAAATTTTCAGCATGCTATTTACCTCCCCTTTATTTATTCCTGTTTTCCATTTATACACTTCGATCATATCCCCCCTAATTCTACGCCTTTCGCGAGAGTGCAGATTCAGGGCCCTCAGTCAATCCTCATAGGGAAGATTTCTGATACATGGGATCATCTTTGTCATCCTCCTCTGTACGTTTTCCAGAGCATTTATATCCGTTCTGTAATACGGTGACCAGAACTGAGCAGCATAGGATATATAGAGTTGAAGAACAACCTGAGGACTTCTATTATTTATACTTCTAGATATGAAGCCAAGAATTCTGTTAGCTTTACTGCGAACACTAATGCACTGTTGTCTTGGTTTTAGACTGCTGCTAACCAGAGCTCCTAAATCCTTTTCGCAATCAGAAGTATTAAGATCTACATTATTTAGTTTATATGTCGCATGGTTATTTTCCTTTCCAACATTTAGAACTTTGCATTTGTTTATATTAAACTACATCTGCCACTTCTCCAACCATTGCATCAGTCTATTCAAATCATCCTGGAGTGCTCTAGTGTCCTCAGTAGAATGAATTGGACGGCCTATTTTGGTGTCATCAGCAAATCTGCTTATGTCGCTATTTGTTCCCTCATCTATGTCGTTCATGTAAATTGTGAACAACAATGGGCCCAACACTGACCCCTGAGGAACACCGTTTGTGACGTGCCCCCATTCTGATTTCTCCCCATTTATGCAAACTCTCTGCTGCCTATTTGTCAGCCATGCCTCTACCCAGGAAAAAATTTCTCTTCCTATTCCGTGTGCCTTAAGTTTCCTCAATAGCCTCTGGTGTGGAACTCTATCGAAAGCCTTACTTAAGTCCATATACACAATATCATATTCATCACCAAGATCTACCTCCTCAAACACCTTAGTGAAAAAAGTTAGTAAATCTGTAAGACAGGAACGCTCCTTTGTAAAACCGAGTTGAGATTCATTAATCAATCTGTGCCTATCAAGATGGCTACGAATTGCTTCGGCAATTATTGATTCTATAAATTTTCCCACTATGGAGGTAAGGCTTATTGGTCTATAGTTCAAAGCCAAGGACCTGTCACCTGCCTTGTAAATAGGTATTACATTTGCCATTTTCCACTTATGAGGCACTATGCCAGTTTGTAGTGATATGTTAAAAAGTTTAGCCAAAGGTATGCTAAGTTCCCCTTTACATTCCTTTAACACCCTTGCAAACAGTTCATCAGGGCCTGAGGATTTGTTAGGTATTAGTTTCTCTATTTGTCTGAGGACCATGTCACTAGTTACTGCAATCGTGCATAGTTAATTATCGTCCTGTTCTACATAATCTATTATTTCAGGAATATCGCTAGTATTTTCCTGGGAGAAAACTGACAGGAAGTAGGTACTGAGAATTTCACACATATCCTTATCACTGTCAGTAATGTGACCAGAGTTACTCTTAAGTGGGCCAATCTCGTCCCTAATCTTACTTCTGTATACCTGAAAGAATCTTTTAGGGTTAGTCTTTGAATCCCTTGTGACCTTAGCCTCATAATCCCTTTTTGCTTTTCTTATTCCTTTCTTTATTTCTCTCTTTAATTGAATATATTGATTTCTTAACTGCCCATCCCCTCTTTTGATATGCCTATATATGCCTCTCTTTTGACCAGTGAGATGTTGTAAT